>NC_074675.1:25281769-25464269 GCF_029448725.1 Salvelinus fontinalis | reverse complement strand
GTGACACAGATGATGGCTGACACAGATTACCACAGCCCAAGACTAAAACACAACTACAGGCCATACCAGCTATGACACTGACACAGCAGCACCATTCAATCCACTGTAGGCTACTGCTGAGTGATCTGATGGCTGCAGGCCTCCTTCAAAAGGTTGGGGCGCAATACCACTACCACCACCACCACCACTACTACCACCACTACCACCACCACTACTACCACCACTACCACCACTACTACCACCACTACTACCACCACCACCACTCCCACCACTACTACCACTACTACCACCACCCCCACCACTACTACTACCACTACCACCACCACCACTACTACCACCACCACTACTACTACCAGCACCACTACCACCACTACTACCACCACCACCACCACCACTCCCACCACTACTACCACTACTACCACCACCCCCACCACTACTACTACCACCACCACTACCACCACTACTACCACCACCACTACTACCACCACCACCACTCCCACCACTTCTACCACTACTACCACCACCCCCACCACTACTACTACCCCCACCACTACCACCACTACTACCACCACCACTACCACTACCACCACCTCTGCCACCACCACTAACACCACCTCGTGGAAAAACAGTTTACTGGCCCCACTTGACAGTAGAGAGAAAAAAATGTAGTTTTGAAGTTACTTTCCTGAAATTCTACATGTTGCCATGGGGTGTAGAGAAGATGTTGCAGTTTAAAGCAAGTTTTCTGCAATTCTACACATTTTGCCATGGGGCAGAGAAATCTTTGCTGTTTTAAATATGATTTTATGCAATTCAACACATTTTGTAATGAATTCTTATGCCATGTTAATATGATATCTGAGTGAGAATTACTAACAAAATCAATGGGAGCCCCTTCTGGGCATGTGCTCTGTGTGTCGGTCAGTATTCAGCTATGATTACTACAAATTTAGATTGCTGGCTAGACTAACTCACCAATCTAGAAATTGTTAGCTGACATGGCTAATTGAGTGACTGTCAGTCACTGACATAATGAAGAGAAAAACTGCTGATTCACAAACAAATTTCTAAATTGCATCTTGCGTAGTCTACTAGTCTTACTCTCCATAGTAATTTGAGACCCAGACTGAGTTCCTCAAAAACATAAAGGCCCCTAAACAGCCGCTTATGTGGCTGATGCCCGGAACCGGCCCTGCATCCACAGTCCATATAGTGCACTGCTTTTGTCCAAACCCCAACGTCATGAGGCTGTTGCAACCACCCTATTTGAAGAGTGACTGTCCATCCCAATAACTCTCTGAGGGAACAGTCACTGATGAGTTGAAGTTTTTCCCTCCCTCAGACTGCAGTTAGAGTCTGCTCCTTTAGCTTTGCCTATACCAACAGGATGAAAGGCGCTTTCTGTGGGTTTGGTTCTCTATATACCCGGCAGTGTCAACAGGGCAGAGCAGAGCAGAGACAGCAGGACAGGTTTTTGGATCAGCCGTCCGTGTCTGCTCTGCTATACTTAGAGCTCTGACAGCAGTTGGTCACTGATCCAGAGACAGTTGTTAAACCCCTAAAGAGCTGAATCACATTAACAGCAGCTGTACCTAATAACTTTAATAATGTGACGCTACAAAAATGTACATTTTCAATCTCAATGTGTATTAACTATGCAACAGAACAGATGAACAGGAGTGACATTTACTCTCTTGGGTGGATAAAAATAAATATCTGAAAGCCAGCACCCAGCATCAATAACCCAGCGTTTTTAAAGAAAACAACCCAACTAAGTGACCCAACGCCAGCAACCCAGCAGTTAGGTCAACCAAACAACCCAACATTTTTTTAAGTGAGAGAAAGATAGAGAGAGAGAGAGAGTAACCGAAAAACATACTTTTAACAGTGATTGTTTGACAACATTTAATAAGTTTGCATAGAAAATAGATGCGATAATTGATCATTGACACAGATTGGGTTCTTTTTGACCCAGCCAGTTGGGTCACTTAGTTGGGTTATTGAGCTATTATCCAACGGGTCAGATCAGAAGACTGGAGGCATGGCTTAGTAGAGGTGTGGGTTTTAGATAGTTCATTTTGGCCACCTGTGAGAGTAAATGTCATTCCGGTTCTTCTTTTCTGTTGCAGTAAACACATGTTGAGGCTTACACAAGTTCAGTTCCTAAAGTGCCTATGTGCATCCTAATGTTGAGCTAGTTACCACTTTACAGTATTTTAACTAATAGTGTTATTAATTGTATGTTTAAATATGTGATGTGCCAAAATATTGAAAGGAGATTTTCACTTTTAGTGTACAAACATAACATGACGAACAGGAATTACTCTTACGGGCGGCCAAAAATACCTAACTGAAAGCCACGGCCCCAACGGGCCACGCCCCCTGAAAATAACCTATGGATTACATTACAAAAAGACCCATCTTCTGGGTCAACCCAGTACAAAAGTGAATAAAAACCCAACTGATGGTTAAATTAACCACTGTTTGGGTAATCAAACAGTGGTTGGGTAATCAACAGGCGTGGCCTATTAGGGGCAATGAATAACATTGTTCTAAAGAAAATGATAAACGCTAACTAGCCCAACATTGGGATATGCATAGGCACTTAAGGAACTTATATACTGCAAAAGTATCCGTGCTCAAACTTAACATGTGTTGACAACACAATAGAAAATGGAATGACATGTACTGGTGGCCAAAAAGAGTGTGTTGTGTGGTTTTCAGCTATTAACACATTAATTACAGGAATTGACACGACATGTGTTGATATATTTATACAAATCATGTTGTGCTAAAAGTAACCCATATGTGTCGTTCCTAACTAGACACACGGATGTGTTAAAAAAAGAACACATTTTCTAAGAGTGTGTATGCCCTCCCAATGATCTGTTTCATGTCTCAGGTATCCCGCGAAAGCCAGCGTGGATAGAATGCAAGAACGTACTAATATTTGCCATTTTCAGACAATTCTCATGTGCCAACATATCGCCATAGTCCATGCCATGGTGAAACTTTCACTCTGATAGATCTGAAAAAAAGAAGGAAACCCGCACACTGCTCTTGATAGTATCACTGCTCTTGATAGTATCACTGCTCTTGATAGTATCACTGCTCTTGATAGTATCACTGCTCTTGATAGTATCACTGCTCTTGATAGTTTCACTGCTCTTGATAGTATCACTGCTCTTGATAGTATCACTGCTCTTGATAGTATCACTGCTCTTGATAGTATCACTGCTCTTGATAGTATCACTGCTCTTGATAGTTTCACTGCTCTTGATAGTATCACTGCTCTTGATAGTATCACTGCTCTTGATAGTATCACTGCTCTTGATAGTTTCACTGCGCTTGATAGTTTCACTGCTCTTGATAGTATCACTGCTCTTTATTAAGCTGTACGTATCGGCCTCAAGGCCTTGGTCAGAGTTTTTTTGATCTGAAATAACAGGATGGTGAAACTTGCATCCGGCCAGACAGAAAAGCAAGGCAAAGTAATTCAAGCTTTCTTGAAAGTCAGAGCAATTGATGTCCTGCAAATAAATACTTTTTATAGTGGGAAAAAAATTGATTTGGAATTGTTCGGCAATAATCATTTATTCTAAGAAACGCAGTTTCCATCATCATTTGTTGCAATAAAGAAAGTTAGACAAAAGAAAAATCCACCCTGTCGAAGAGATACAAATGTTGTCGATCTTGAGAACATTTCTCCTATTTCTGCCATTTCCATTACACGTCGCCATGTTGTTTTTTTGCAAAATAGTTTTTGTCGAATAAACCTGGGTCAATAGAAACCTGCCTACAGAGAGGTTGAGAGAGATATTGTTTTTCTGCTGGGGCAGCATGATTTTTGCAGAGATGTGTGTGAACAGTGTGAGAGAGCAGGAGAGGTGCGTAGGTAGATGGGTAGCAGACATGTACACATAAATTACATTTTGTTTTTCATTGCTCCACAAGCTGCCACCTCAGCTGAGACCACAGTCAGAGACATCAGCATATCTACCCTAGCAGCATGAGAACTTCCATATCCACAGAACAACTCATCTCATCTCGCTGTCTCCCACGTCTCTCTCTCTCTCTCACTCGCTCCGTTTCTCTTCCTCCCTCCCTCTTTCTATCCTCCTCTAGGGGGGACTGCGCACACTCACAGGCAGAGACACTGGGGTTCTTGTTGACATGCCTTTGCTCAGTCCCATCCAGGTGCCATGGAGCAGAGAGAAGTGATGGTGCATGTGCGTGGCCTATCTGGACGTCTACACAGTCATGTTCTGTGAAGCAGCACTCAGGAGACCACTGAGGGGAGGAACGGAGTAGAAACCATGTGTTTGACGTAATTGATGCCATTCCACTAATACCACTCAACCCATTACCACAAGCCCAATTAAGGTGCCGCCAACCCCCCTTTGGTGTAGCAATATGGAGTCAACACTCCAATCGTGGAGTGCGGTCGACAAAACATCGCCCCATCAAGAAATACTGAAAGAGGGCGACAGGGATGAAGGTGTGTGTGTAATCGTAACCCCAGAACAGCAACACAGGGAGGTCACGGCACACGCCGCTCACCCAGAGCTACAATCATCACACACCACTGACCTATGGTGTGCGTGCATGCGTGAGATAGGACGGTTTCTCAGCAGGGAGGTGCCATTAGGGAAATGGGAAGAGGTACACCGCTGCGGCATCTGGCCGGATCACCCGCGCGACCAGACACACACAAAGAGACCGCCCTCGCTCACACAGACACACTGCTCACACTGCTCACACACACACACTGCTCACACTGCTCACACACACACATTGTTCGCTGGTGGTTGACATGAGTCACTGCAACGCCTCGATGTGCATAAGTAGCATGTGCATCTATGTGCAGCTATTCAAGCGAAGGCACTCAGAGTACTGCGTGTGTGTGTGTCCATTAGCACCAGGTGGTTGTAGCACCAGCTGAGACTGGCATAGCTTCTCTTTAACAGTCACAGCAGTTATGCAGTTCTACACATGTTAGTTACACACACACACACACACACACACACACACACACACACAGCAACATGCTGAAGCACATGATGTCAATGAGAGGGGGAGAGCACACAGTCCTTTAACAACAATAACATATTTACTGTGATGGTTTTGACTGACGTAGGCCTATAGAAGCCAGCTCTCGCGTCATCTTCTCCTGTCGATTCCACCGATACCGGACTCCTCGGGGAGGTTGGTGGCACCTTCGTTTGGGAGGACACGCTCGTGGTAACTGCTGGAACGGAATCAGTGGAAGGGTATCAAATCCATCAAACACATCGTTTTACGAATGTTTGATGCCATTCCATTGCCTCCGTCCCGGCCATTATTACGAGCCGTTCTCCCTTCTGCAGCCTCCTCTGCCAGACTCCTTGTGTCCTACTATGCACTTCAGCAGCCAGTCATCAGACCATCAGACCACAGTGACTGACAGTAAAACATTTTACACCTGCCAACAGAGCTGTAGAGTTTTCAAATCTCATTAGACCCAACTCTCTCATAATAACTATTTAACCACATCGTCAGAAGTTTGGATTATTGTTTTACAAGTGAGCTAGCACAAGAAATGCAGCCAATCTGTTTGGAAATAAGGAAATGATCTGTCCTTGGGAGCGTGACAGGGCGTTGGAGCATGACGAATAATACTAGTCGACTAAGGCATCTCGAGACCCTAAGATTCTGCTTCCTTGCAATAGCTTCACCTCTTAGGGCTTAAAACACCATCGCAACATTAAAAACTCTAATCATGTTTATCAAAGCCTTGGTTTTCTCAGAGGTCTTTCCGAGAGTAATTGGAGACGGTGCAGAATTTCAGCACAAAATATCTGTGTATTTTCTTTTATTACTGGAGTGAAAACACATCCTACTGAGAGCAAGTTGTAGGTACAGCTGTGTTATACTGTTGGTGCGGTTCCATGCCTCTCCAAACCCACATTCTCACAAGACCAATCCGGGCTTAAACCTCTCATATACAATAGAGTCAGAAATGATTGACACCCTTGATAAAGATTAGCAATAATGACTAATTAGAATAAATAATTCAAAATATTGAGATATATTGTGAATGATGAGTGAGAAAGTTACAAAGGGTCAAAGGTCATACCCCCAAAACATGCTAACCTTGGTATGTCTTGGAGGTATGATCGTTGGCCCATATGTAAGTTTCTCACTCATCATTATTCACAGTTCATTCAGAATGATCCGTAACCATGGTAACATCCACATTAATGCAGTAGTGTTTAGAAACATACTCTATTCTTATTTCAAATAAAAGTGACTCCAAAATGACACGATACATCATTTACCATTCATTTCTATTGGGCACAAAATAATTTTAAACATGACCAGATGCATCCAGCCAGTTTGTAGCGTCACAAACTTGATGTAGTCATTGTGTGCTAGGAATATGGGACCAAATATTAAACTTTTGACTACTACATTTAAAATAATATTTTGGGGTGTCAATGATTTTTACCCCTACCTTTTTGAAAACAAATCTAAGTATTACTTGTTAAACTAAATCTCATTCTCTGAGCAATATATCCACGTTATTAAAAATAATAAAGTGGATATATATATTTTGTTTTAATTGCATACAATACATTTCATTATTTGAATTATGTATTTTATACAGTCATTACTGCTCATTCTTATCAAGGTTGTCAATCATTTCCAAACCCACTGTACATCTCAGCTGAGAAAGCAAATGTGTTGTGGATCTGTATAGATCAAATGGGTTGCCAAAAATAAAGAGGGCGACTGAGATGATGACTTAGGGCTATAGACCAGAACTGAAATAAGAAAAGGGATTACAGTATGTTAAAAGATAATATTACATGGTAGCCTGAGTGCAAGTCTGCTTGTGATATCATGCCAACTCCTTGTCAATCATTGTCAGTGCGGAACCATGAGGGGCTTCTAGGCCTTCAGAGGCAAAATAAAATAATGTTGTTTTATTTCATCTTTTAATACATTCATCTTTTAATACATTTTTTTCATCCTATTTCATCTTTTAATACATTTTAATGATCTTCTGTTTTCATCTCTTCAGTTGTGTTGGAAAGAGAAGAGTTAATACTGAAAATAAAAAAAATATCCAATCAAGATTTTAGTTGGTGATCTCTGGGTAGAAAAATCGAGCTCAGCCAGCCATTAGCTAGGCCTTCAGAAACTGTACAGAAGGCATCTGCCGTTCAACTGTATTAGAGCAGAATGTTGGAGTGACGGTGGAATGAACCAATCACATTTAGACTAGCAATGTAGGCCTTCCTTCTACCCCTACACTTCACTACTTAGAGCGCAAGAAAACATAATCAGTAGATTGTAGATTCAATCGGTGGCACAAGCACTAGTTTCCCCGCGCTAATGCCTCGATCACGCGTACACCTTCACTGTGCAAAATGGTACGCAACATCATCTGAATATGTGTGCAACAAAAGTTCTGCATTCATCTTCTGCTACCATTTGTGTCAAAGCCATCTACGTGTACAATTTGATGCACACATTCGATAAATCGAACGCATGCGCCACACAGAACGCTCTGCAACTGCCTCTGCGACGCAATGCCGCGGGGCAAACGCAGCGTTCGATTGGAAATGAATGTACGTCTGGTGTACCAAAATGCAACGACGCTGTCGGTGTGATCGAGGCGCTACGCTAGTAAAGTTAGCCAGCGTGTGTTATAGTAATGTGACAATGTTAGCTAGTTTGTGTTGTGGCAGTGTGACAATGTTAGCCAGCTTGTGTTGTGGCAGTGTGACAATGTTAGCCAGCTTGTGTTGTGGCAGTGTGACAATGTTAGCCAGCTTGTGTTGTGGCAGTGTGACAATGTTAGCTAGTTTGTGTTGTGGCAGTGTGACAATGTTAGCCAGCTTGTGTTGTGGCAGTGTGACAATGTTAGCCAGCTTGTGTTGTGGCAGTGTGACAATGTTAGCCAGCTTGTGTTGTGGCAGTGTGACAATGTTAGCCAGCTTGTGTTGTGGCAGTGTGACAATGTTAGCCAGCTTGTGTTGTGGCAGTGTGACAATGTTAGCCAGCTTGTGTTGTGGCAGTGTGACAATGTTAGCCAGCTTGTGTTGTGGCAGTGTGACAATGTTAGCCAGCTTGTGTTGTGGCAGTGTGACAATGTTAGCCAGCTTGTGTTGTGGCAGTGTGACAATGGCAACGGCGGATGCAGCAGCTTTTATCAACTCCAAGGTGGAAGTTGCTGCTCGTTTTGTAGCATCACTCTTTTCAAGATGAACTTTCAAACTTCTTTCAAACTTTGTTTGCAAATTATCATCATCTGCTGTGGCTTTGTTCTATTGTTGCAGCTCGCTTGCACCTCTTTGAAAAAAAAGAACAGTGAGACATTGCTGCATTTAAACTTTCGATCACGCGTTAGTGTGATGAACACGATCAAATATATCTGCAATGGGAAGTAATAGCTGGTTTGTTCATTTCGGGAAATGGTTGTGCTTTTGCATTGTTATAATTTCACGGTTCCTACTGGAGTGAATGGGCTGCGTATTCTTTAACGTGATTTGATGCTGTGTGTGACTGCTGTCTATCAGCCGTGTCTGTGTGTTTGACCGACATTGTCTCTCCTTCGGCGCCATGACGGAGTGCACGGGTAATACGGCCGCTGTCCTTTCAGCACCACGAGCCTGTCACCTTTGATGTGGCACTGTTGTTGTCGCTATCGGGTGATCGTGGTGTTAGGTTACCATAGGTTGTGTGAACAGTGTGCTTTTTGCTTTGCTGGTGGCATTATATTATGATGTGTGTCGCATACCGGTTCTGTGTGTGCTGCAGCCCGAAGCGCAGCCAGGCGTGTTTGATTCATTCATAATGTCATCAAAAAGCATTGCTCCTCCTTCACAAGAACTAGAATGGTCCGACTCACGGAATATATAATGTCGGCCGCATTAAGTGATGCTATATGTTCTGTTATTTTCTGGATTTGTCAGTTTGATACAATGTATTGGAAGATATCTGGCCCCTCTGAAGTCCTAGATCCTATAGTCTGGGTTCACCACCGATCAGTATCATGTTTGGCTTAACAATGAGCAATAGAGTTGGTAAGAGCAGAAACAGATCTGGGACCAGGCTAACGGTATGGCACTGTATGTATCCAATGAGATGGCCATTTGGTGGTGGAATGTAGTTAATTACATGGGCGTGGTGTTGGTTGTGCTAACGAGGTATGTCTGCCTCGCCACTCTGTATGTGTTTAATTGAGCGTGTTTAATATTGTTATGGATCTCAGTCTTTCCATTTAGCCAGGATTAATAGCTCGATTCTCTCTCCACTCAGAGTGAAAGGCTTCATCCCAAATGGCACCCTATTCCCTACATAGTGAACTACTTTTGACCACGTCCCACAGGGCTCCGTGTAGGGGATACGGTTCCATTTGGGACACAACCAAAATGAATAAGAGAGAAAAATTATTTGCTGCCACAAGTGACAGGCACAAACAGAAAACTAAAAGTCGAGATCATTATATTTATATATTCACCCCCTGGCTTGAAAGGATGTAGATTTTGAGGCGGCTTGATTTATGAACAGTTGACTTTTTCAACTAAATAAATTGCTAATGCAGTGGCAGGTGCCGTAGAAATGGCCTGCAGGTAATTATATATGACACCTAAAGTAGCCTATTAAAAATAATTCCATCGTTGAAGTGGCACTTGGCAGAGGCAGGGGAGCTAGGAGAGGATGCAGAAAGGGATGCTTTCTGCCCTCTGAGTGTGTGTGTGTGTGTGTGTGTGTGTGTGTGTGTGTGTGTGTGTGTGTGTGTGTGTGTGTGTGTGTGTGTGTGTGTGTGTGTGTGTGTGTGTGTGTGTGTGTGTGTGTGTGTGTGTGTGTGTGTGTGTGTGTGTGTGTGTGTGTGTGTGTGTGTGATAATGAATGCGTTTTAGCTCTCCTCTGTACATACGTGTGTGTGTGTGTGTGTGTGTGTGTGTGTGTGTGTGTGTGTGTGTGTGTGTGTGTGTGTGTGTGTGTGTGTGTGTGTGTGTGTGTGTGTGTGTGTGTGTGTGTGTGTGTGTGATAATGAATGCGTTTTAGCTCTCCTCTGTACATACGTGTGTGTGTGTGTGTGTGTGTGTGTGTGTGTGTGTGTGTGTGTGTGTGTGTGTGTGTGTGTGTGTGTGTGTGTGTGTGTGTGTGTGTGTGTGTGTGTGTGTGTGATAATGAATGCGTTTTAGCTCTCCTCTGTACATACGTGTGTGTGTGTGTGTGTGTGTGTGTGTGTGTGTGTGTGTGTGTGTGTGTGTGTGTGTGTGTGTGTGTGTGTGTGTGTGTGTGTGTGTGTGTGTGTGTGTGATAATGAATGCGTTTTAGCTCTCCTCTGTACATACGTGTGTGTGTGTGTGTGTGTGTGTGTGTGTGTGTGTGTGTGTGTGTGTGTGTGTGTGTGTGTGTGTGTGTGTGTGTGTGTGTTTAACTATTTTGTGGGGACCAGCAGTCCCCACAAGAATAGTAAACAAACAACTTTTTGACCAACTGGGGACATTTTGTTAGTCCCCACGAGGTCAAATGCTATTTCTAGGGGGTTTAGGGTTAAGGTTAGAATTAGTGTTAGGGTTAGAATTACATTAATAAAGGGTTATGAGTTAGGATTAGTTTTAGTTTTAGGGTTAGGAGCTAGGGTCAAGTTTAGGGTTAGGTTTTTGGGTTAAGGTTAGGGTAAGAGTAAGAGTACGGGTTACGGTTAGGTTTAGGGTTCAGGGAAAATAGGAGTTTGAATAGGACTGAACTGTGTGTCCCCACAGGGTTAGCTGTATAAGACTGCGTGTGTGTGTGTGTGGCTAACAGCGTGAAACTGATAATTAATTAGATTAGTCCCTTATGGAAGGGCTAAGTGGTCTCTTGGTGGTTCATTTTTTCAATCAAATTTGCAGCCAGTGCAGTTCTGAGACCAAGTGAGGATGTTTGACACACAGGAGAGGTGTCACAACAGGAACAGAAATATAACCATCTGGACACTATTTGATTACATGACATTGATATGGTACTGGTAGTCCCTGCATATAGCTTCATTCTTGTGTATAATTATGATTTTTTTTTTTTACTCTGCATCATTGGGAAGGGCTCAGAAGCAAGCGTTTCAGAGAAAAGTATATACCCGTTGTTTTTCGGGTGTATGTGACAAATACAATTTGATTTGATTTGACACACTTCACACTTGACAACGTTCACAGAAAAATGGAAATAGAGCTGCTATACCGATGACCAAACTTATCAGTATGCATTTCAACATCAAATCAAATCAACTTAAATCATTCACAACAGGATGTCCAGGGTATGACCCAGATATTTAACTCGTTTCTGAAAGCCATAGGGAATAGTGTTCCATTTCTGGCACAATGAATGAAATGATTGGAAACAGTTGGCTCCCATGTGTAGCCCAACTTCTGAGAGGTGCTGTTGAATTGAAGGGTTTGTGCCCACAGCTCCTCTCCCCTGTCTCCTGCTCTCCTCTACGACATGAGAGAGATGAAGGGATGGAGATTAGAGAGTGACAAGAGAGGAGAGATGTCGCCCCTCTGCTACCCATCTACTGGAGAGATCAAAGGGCCATGATGTCACACTTCTGGGCACCTGTTGGGGGGGGGGGGGGGGGGGGGGGATATTCAATTCATTCAATTTGAGATGTGAATGTTATGGTAGTACAATACTGTTTCTTGGCCAAAAACGCATGAAAATGGTCCCACATGCAGACCAAGTGTTCTGTATTTCATCAGCTAACAAGTTAAGATCTGGGCCTTGATGTGAGAGCAATTTCTACCTGGAGTCTTGTTAGTCGGTTAAAAAGTGGGAAACTTCAGAGGCTGGAGAGGCACAGCACCAATTATTCAGGCAAATACATGCCTTCCCCACGGGGGAGAGGGGAGGAGAGGAGAGAGAGGGAGGGCTGAGAGCAGCTATTGATTAGCACTGCAGTGCCATACTTTTTCTGATACGCACATTCTCTCTCTCTCGCTCTCTCTCTCCTCTCTCACTTTATACTGAAAATCAGAGGGTATCCGTCATGCTACAGGACAAATTATAGAGATTTGAGACCAGTAAACTCTTTCCTCTCTCTTTCTCTCTCACTCTCTCCCCTCCCGCTGCCCCCATCCCATCCCCATCTCTCCCTCCCTTCCTGAGGGTGCCCTGGTCTTTGGTGATGTCAGCCTTAGTCACACACAGGTCCGAAGGCCAAAGCAGTTTAAAGGCTTTCTTACCTTTTACTATTCTGTTCTCTGGGTCTCACTGGTCTCTCTCTATAGCTACGCACACACGCAGCCCTGGCCTTAAAGGTAGGATTCTTCATAACTCTCTTTTGTCTCAAAGTAGGTTGAGTAGAAAGGGAGGTCAGATTTCTTGTAGTAGGTACACCTGACTGTTACACACTCCCTCAGTCTCTACATTTAAAACAGTCAATCCATCCAAAGACAAAAGGACATGTGATAGAGAGGAAGAAATAAACACATACTTCCTCCGTCTAAACCATGTCAACCGGAACATCCATTTCAGTAATGGGTGCAATAAATCCAAATAACCGATTGATATAGATTTGAAAAATGTATATTATTTATATTTGAGTATTATAAGATGATTTAGTCAATCAATGTACATGCCACACAGAGATATTGAAACAAACAATTCTAAAAATCAACCTGCAATAGAGCATGCTGGGAAAACGATAATGATGAGCGTGGTTCTGGGTTAACACTGGTTATTAACACCAACACCTGGATTATTTTTCACCACTGAGTGTTATTTTAACACTTACAGAGTTAATTTAACACCTGAATAAATACTAGAAATGTTGTACTGAAAAATCAACACTAGGTAACACTGGCCAATTTGCCGTGCACGCACATGCACAAACTCTCTCTCTCTCTCTCTCTCTCTCTCTCTCTCTCGCTCTGTCACTCCATAATGGCAATCAGAGGGTGGCTGTCACACTACAAGACAAATTATAGAGATCTGAGACCAGTAAACTCCTTCCTTTCCTCTCGCTCTACCTCTCCCTCCATCCCCATCTCTGCCTCCCTGCCTGAGGGACCCTGGTCTTTGGTGATGTCATCTGAAGTTGTCCACATGCTTTCCAACCGAAACAGTTCCGAAGAGGGTGCATATATTATGACAACATTTTGTAAAGTTTTTGTTCGTTTTGGACTTCGGTGAGGGATTTTTCAGCTGTTCGGGCACACACAAAAAAATTCTGGAGGCAAGCCGAAGTCTACACTAGGGCTGTGGCGGTCTTGTCATTTTGTCAGCCGGTTATTGTCAGGCAAAAGACTGCCGGTCTCACGGTAATTGACCGTTAATTAACATAAACACGTTTAGCATCTCCGGGCCTCCACCCATACAATCTGCTAATGGAACATCTACATTTAAAAAAGTCTAATAACTCAATTGAAAATACACCACCACAGTAAATCCATTATTTATTTTAGGCAGGTCTAAAGAAATGAAGAAAATGTATTTCAGAAGAACAGAATATGAGTTGGCCTACTGTATGTTACCTGGCTATGGTTGCATCATCCACAACTATGGGAAAAATATCCTTTCTATTTTATTCAGCTAAGTTCAATTATATTATTTTACTATAAAATCATATAATATAAAATAACGGTAGGGGACCCACAAGCATTTCGCTACACTCGCATTAACATCTGCTAACCACGTGTATGTGACCATGTGCCATGCCATGGACTGTAGGCTTGTTCATTTAGCAGACAAGATACGCTTGTAAGTCCCCTGCCATTATTTTATATTATATGATGTTATAGTAAAATAATATAATTGAACTTAGCTGAATAAAATAGAAAGGATATTTTTTCCCATTCCGGAGCGAGTGTGAATTTGAAGTGGCTATGTTGAGCGTGAAAGTGATCATTTGAAACAGGTCCTAAACACTAGATGTAGAGATATTTGGCAACTTGAGTTGTGAATGATGCAACCATAGAATGCCTTAGAAATCCAATAGAGATGGGCTGCATGATGCGACTATAGCCTATTGATGATTTGAGAAAATCATTGAAAAGCTCAAGCGCTGTTCCTTGCCTCAGGCTGCACACACTGTTCTCTCGTCAAGTGATCATGTTTCCACCCGTCAGACTATTCTCAATTTAATCGTATCTTTACTAATATGTCAAATTACTTTTGATTTAGAATGGCCCGTTAACAAAAAAAACACAGTTCGTCCATATGCACTCGAATAGCGAATGAAGGCCACTTTCCTGACAGTTTGTTTCACTCATGTCAGCTAGGCTACTCCGGTTATCTGGCCGTGCAACAGGTGATATTCCGCCCAAACTATGTACGCCAAGGGGCTGTCCAACCCTGGTCCTGCAGCTACCCAGTGCTTTCATTTGGGAAACCAAGTGAAATCTGTACGGGAACATCTATAGTAAGGTTTTCACAACAAAACCTATTTCATTAAACTGTTGACAGCCCCCGCTCTCTGCACACTGGAGAAAGGAATATTGTATAATGGCACAATCTTTATTTTAATTCAGTTTTTTGGGGGGCTTGGGCTCATATATAGGCCTATGCATATGCATAAGCTCTAATATGCATACGGGGTTTTGAATTAATCATCACCTTAGAATGCACTTTCCATTTCGGTGTGCTAGGCTTTGAAACAACATCCACAATGACCATGTTTTACACTCAGTTTCAACCTGCTGTTGAACATCTTTCTTCAAATTGATCATCACAGTGAGGTGAGTTTCAAAAGCACATACTGTTTTGATAATAAGTGTTTGATTGAATTTGCATTGATGTCAGAGTGATTAGAGGGAAAATAGAGTCCTGAGTACCCGGCCATTAGCGACCTGATGATCATTATAGAGTTGGGTACTCCTAACACATGTCCAGAGTGCATAAAAGGGGATTACATTCACATAGAATTTTACTGCGGTCATGACTGCTGGTGTTGCGGTAATACGGTCCCGCAACAGCCCTAGTCTACACCCCTTTCGTCAGTGATTGGTCAACAGTAGGGATTCTTCAAAAGTCTTTGTTGTCATTCAACGAGAGACGACTCGTTTTCATGCACATTTTTTCATTGAAAAATACTACTCCAAAAACCTTTGGTATGCAAAATGCATCATACAGGGATGATCTATGTATTTCGAAAGTTATATATGTTGAAAACGTGATCGGTGACAA
Organism: Salvelinus fontinalis; assembly: GCF_029448725.1. Classification (NCBI taxonomy): domain Eukaryota; kingdom Metazoa; phylum Chordata; class Actinopteri; order Salmoniformes; family Salmonidae; genus Salvelinus; species Salvelinus fontinalis. The sequence goes on along the minus strand of NC_074675.1, from coordinate 25,449,107 downwards.
GCAAAACATTTTGAGACTATGTCAACAATGGACTAAAGAAACAATTTCCAAAAGAGAGTTTTTGGGTGGAGTGTTCCTTTAAGGGAGTATGCGAACGCAATCCTTCGGTTCGCCGAGTCGACTTCGGCAAGCCGCCAGCCAAACTGAAGTTTACTGACGTCTTCGGTCACACACAGGTCCCTAGGTAGCCTGTGAAGGAGGGAGGGATGGAGAGATCAGGAATGGAGAGAAGGATGGATGAAAGAGGGGTTGCCACTGAGGCGCAGTGGGGCCCTGCTCTGCCACAAAGGCTATTAAATTCTAACACTTATTGGCTATTCCTTCTCTCCCTCTATGCATTATTCACACAGATCCAAAAAGACAGACAGTTAAAAATACATGGACAAGACCAACACAGTTTAGAGGCTTTCGTACCTTTTCCTATTCTACTCTCTGGGTCTCACCAGTCTCTTTCTATAGCTACGCACACACACACACACACACACACACACACACACACACACACACACACACACACACACACACACACACACACACACACACACACAGCTTTGTTCTTAAAGATAGTTATGAAGAACCCTATCTTTTGTCTCAAAGTGGATTGGGAGAAAAGGAAGGTCAGGTTTCGTGTAGTAGATATCCCTGTCTGTTACATATTCCCTCAGTCTCTGCATATACAGTGCATTCGCAAAGTATTCAGAACCCTTGACTTTTTTCCACATTTTGTTACGTTACAGCCTTATTCTACAATTGATGAAATCGTTTTTTTCCCCCTCATCAATCTACACACAATGGCCCATAATGACAAAGCAAAAACAGGTTTTAACATTTTTGTTAATTTATTACAAATAAACAACTGAAATATTACATTTACATAAGTATTCAGATCCTTTACTCAGTACTTTGTTGAAGCACCTTTGGCAGCAATTACAGCCGCGAGTCTTCCTGGGTATGACGCTACAAGCTTGGCACACCTGTATTTGGGTCGTTGTCCTGTTGGAAGGTGAACCTTCACCCCAGTCTGAGGTCCTGAGCACTCTGGAGCAGGTTTTCATCAAGGATCTCTCTGTACTTTGCTCTTTTCATCTTTCCCTCGATGCTGACTAATCTCCCAGTCACTGCCGCTGAAAATCATCCCCACAGCATGATGCTGCCAACACCATGCTTCACCGTAGGGATGGTGCCAGGTTTCCTCCAGACCTGACGTTTGGCATTCAGGCCAAAGAGTTCAATCTTGGTTTCATCAGACCAGAGAATCGTTTCTCATGGTCTGAGAGTCTTTAGGTGCCTTTTGTCAAACGCCAAGCGGGCTGTCATGTGCCTTTTACTGAGGAGTGGCTTCTCTCTGGCCATTCTACCATAAAGGCCTGATTGGTGGAGTGCTGCAGAGATTGTTGTCCTTCTGGAAGGTTCTCCCATTTCCACAGAGGAACTCTAGAGCTCTGTTAGAGTGACCATCGGGTTCTTGGTCACCTCCCTGACCAAAGCCCTTCTCCCGATTGCTCAGTTTGGCCTGGCGGCCAGCTCTAGGAAGAATCTTGGTGGTTCCAAATGTATTCCATTTAAGAATGATGGATGCCACTGTGTTCTTGGGGACCTTCAATGCTGCAGAAATGTTTTGGTACCCTTCCCCAGATCTGTGCCTCGACACAATCCTGTCTCTGACCTCTATGGACAATTCCTTCGATCTCATGGCTTGGTTTTTGCTCTGACATGCACTGTCAACTGTGGGACCTTATATAGATAGGTGTGTGTCTTTCCAAATCATGTCCAGTCAATTGAATTTACCACAGATGGACTACAATGAAGTTGTAGAAACATCTCAAGGATGATCAATGGAAACAGGATGCACCTCATTTCGAGTCTCATAGCAAAGGGTCTGAATACTTATGTAAAGTTATTTCTGTTTGTTTTTTTATACATTTACAATTTATTTTTATTTTTTACTGTTTTCGCTTTGTCATTATGGGGTATTGCGTGTAGATTTCTGAGGACATTTTTTTTTTATACATTTTAGAAAAAAGCTGTAACGTAACAAAATGTGGAAAAAGTCAAGGGATCTGAATTCTTTCCGAAGGCACTGTAAATCATCAAATCCATCCATTGACAGAGGGATATGTGGTAGAGGGACAATAGAGAGGAAGAATATACAAATACATAGACATCCTGATCACGCCATTCCTGTACGAGTCCGGAAATGGGTTCTGATAGAACAGGAGAGTGCATATATCACGACAACATTTGGTGAGGTTTTTGTCCGTTTCGGACTTCAGTGTTATGTTTCTGGAGGCCAGCCGAAGTCTACACTCGGGCTGTGGCGGTCATGACATTTTGTTAGACGGTTATTGTCACGCTAAAGACTGCCGGTCTGACGGTAATTGACCGTTAATTAACATCAACACGTTTGGCATCTCCGGGCCTCCACGCATACAATCTGCTGATGGGCACATTTGGAACGTCCTACATTTTTTTAAAGTCTAATAACTCAATTGAAAAAACGCCATCCCAGTAAATCCATGATTTATTTTCGGCAGGACTAAAGAAACATTATGATATGAAGCAAATGTATTTCAGAAGAACAGAATATGAGTTGGCCTACTGTATGTTATCTGGCTATGTGCCATGCTATGGGCTGTAGGCGTGTTCATTTAGCAGACAAGATGTAAGTCCCCTGACATTATTTTATACGATATGATTTTATAGTAAAAGAACATAGTTGAACTTAGCTGAATAAAATAGAAAGGATATTTTTCCCATTCCAGAGCGAGTGTGAATATGAAGTAGCAATGTAAAGGGGATAGCTATGTAGCTACGGAAAGGGGATCATTTGAAACAGGTCCTAGATTTAGAGATATTTGGCAACTGTAGTTGTGAATGATGAAAACCATAGTGTCGTGCTGCCGACCACCATTTAACCTCTATTTAAGTATTCACAGCCTATTTTCAGCTCTCTCTCCTTGTCCACTAATGCTGTTTCCATGTTTTCCCACAATCCTTTTAAAAATAATTCTGGGGTGCTGATAAAACATAGAAACAGCTCCCTCTGGACAGGAGGCTGGGAAAAGAGAGGGGAGTTACTCTTTCTTCCCTTATTTTCCCCTCGTTCTCTTCCAACCCTCTTGTTCCCCTCTTTCCCTGTATTCCAACAAAGCCCTAGGAGCCAGTAAGAGCCAGTGCACAAAACCTGAGACAAGTACAGAATTTGAATATTTTCAAATAACTTGTAAAGTGCAGGAGGCGAGGATGATTTAGCTTGGGGTTTGCCCTTTGGGACTACTCCATCACTCATCGCAACCAAGAGAACCAAGCGTTGAGTGTCAAACTTCCATTCGTCTCCTTATGTTGTTCAGCAACAAAAACAAAGCTCTTGTTCATGCCATGCAACCATCTTGCTTTGACTACCCATATACCGTAGACATACAGGATAACATTAAGAAGACAACACAGTCACAGTCACTTGCACTGACCATCTTGCTTGGACTACCCATAGAGGTATACTGCATGATAATCACCAGGCAGTTTCTCTCTCAGGCAAAAGCTGTTTTGCAGTGTGTCACTCTGACAGGCGGTTTATAAGAGGGAGCCTACGGAGTTATTTTACACATCTCCTCCTCAACCCTGGGGGCCTCCTTAAAGGCAGGTGACAAGTCTCAGAGAACAGCCCAGACACACTTCTAACACACACAGACCAAGAACACTGCTAACACACACACACTTCATACACACACAGACCAAGCACGATGCTAACACACACACACTTCTAACACAAGGAGACCAAGAACCCTACTAACACACACTTCTTGCACACGCAGCCCAAGAACCCTACTAACACACACTTCTAACACAAGGAGACCAAGAACCCTACTAACACACACTTCTAACACAAGGAGACCAAGAACACTACTAACACACACTTCTAACACAAGCAGACCAAGAACACTCCTCACAGAGACTTTTAAAACTCACACAATCCTCAAACACACATCCTATATCCATATACGCACAAACACAGACAAACACACAAACCTAACACATGCACCCCAAATACACTCCTGACAATCACACACATATTTAATTCACACCCATTACACAATCTCCTCACACAAACGCGTTACACACACTCGTGAGTCGTGACACACTTAGTCCAAACACACTACTCTCACCCCTTACACAAACTTCCTTACAGACCTGACCCAAAAACACTTGTTACCCCCATTCTCTTAAAGGGATAGTTGCCCCAAACACACATTCTACCACCAGGCTTTTCCAGAATCAGATTTATTATAAAAACAAACTCTGGTGACCTCGAATCACTCTCAAAGAGCTTGAGGAGGAACTGGTAGACACATCATAACTTACCACGTAAACAAACTTCACTCAAAAAACTGTGTGTGTGTGTGTGTGTGTGTGTGTGTGTGTGTGTGTTGCCAGCGGGGCTCTTTTGATGAATCATCATTACGTCAACCTGGCTGAAAATAAATAATTTCAGACGTAAAATTAGAGCTCTCCTCGTTAGTGAGGGCATGGTCTTCACTCTCTGTGGTGTGGCGGCCATCTTGTTTGAGACAGGCAGAGAGAGTCTACGTCTGTGTCTCCCCTATTCCCTATGTAGTGCACTACTTTTGACCAGGGCCCATAGGGCTCTGGTCAAAAGTAGTGGACTGCTTAGGGAATAGGGTGCCATTTGGGAAGCAGTCAGTCGCTCCTCTCTAATGAGATCTCCTGGTTGTTGTTGTTGTTGTTGTGATGTGAAGAACGCCTAGCTTCATTATCAACCACTTAATTCTCTCATCATTAAGGAGATCAACAGCACAATCATCAGAGTCCCTGAGACCCCTGAGAGAGACACGCTCTCTATTTCTCTCTGTTGATCTCAATCTCTCTCTTCTCTCCCTCTCTCTCCCTCCCTAACTCAGTTCACAGTAAAACAGACACATATTAGCACACTTTCTGTCTGGACCTGTCCAGTCACATCCTCAGAAGTCTTGCCTTCTGGCCTTCTGGTCGTCTGTAACTCTGTCTTTTAAACTCTTCAATGCAGAGGGCGAAATCATCACGATGACTTCTATGTGCCGTGTATGACTCGTGAGCGTGTATCTGTTAATTCCATTCCAGTCGAATTGTTGTCTTCGGAGTGTTATGGAGCAACACAATATTGTTAATAATTCACTGAGCAGTCTTTGAAATGATCCTCTTTTATCAACGTGTTCTTAGTTTAACTACAGAGTGCATGATGTTCCCGGGGGGCCTCAAAATATTTGCTCTCGCCAATTTGATTCTCAGCAAGACTCTGAAATAATCATTCCCTTACGCCCCCTCAATCCTCTTACCTCTTGGCCAGTTGGGAGCAGAGAGATTCATGGACAGACTAGGAAATCCAGCTCAGGCAACAGAGAAACGATCCTCTCCTCATCCTATCAGACGATAGTAACACAGTAACACAGAGACTCTGGGTAATATCATACATCGCAGCAGATAATACTGCTCCAGAAGCTGCATTGTAGGAGTGTCGCGTTATCTGTTAAACCTTCACACACGCATGCACTCGCGCGCCAACGCACGCATGCACACACAGACACCCCTTATTCCTCCCCAAACACAAATGCATTTTGAATATGCACGGGAAATTATGGGACAAGACATCACTAACGTTCCCTTTCTATCTGCCCTTTTCTTCAGTTTAAATGGTTGAAATAGAATGGACCCCGAGCCTGTCTACACAGTGATCCAGAGTCCGATAGATCTAATAATCCACCGTATAATTACCAACCTGGCCCCCCTGGAGCTTCTCAATCAATACCCAACCAGGCAGGCGGGACAGGTGTAGGCCTGGTTAACCTGCCTTACAGGGGGCAACGAAGGGAGGAGATACCCACAGTCCGTGTCCACTAGCAGCCCTGCTCTGTAGAGAGACAGGGGGTGAAACATGGAGCAGCAAGAAGGAAGGGTTACTGGAGGGAAACTGTTGTGTCTGGTTGGGGTATCCAGGGCTGGAACGTCCATACATCCATCCTCCATCTCGTTCCTCCCAGTTTCCACCACCACCATGCTGGTAGTGTCTGCTAGGTGCATCTAGGTTCTCCTCTTATTTGAGAGAGAGTCTATGTCTGTGTCCCACATATTCCCTAAGCAGTCCACTGCTTTCGACCGGAGCCCTATGGGCCCCGGTCAAAAGTAATGCACTATATTGGGAATAGGGTGCCATTTGGGAAGCAGTCAGTCTCTCCTCTCTAAGATCTCCTGGTTGCTGTTAGGATGTGAAGAACTCCGGGCTGAGTAGGAGAGTATGTTGTGTTTGAAATATCCGGGGCAGGAACCTCCATCCACCCAACCTCCATCTTGGATCTAATTCCTCACAGTTTCCACCATCACTGGGCTTCCCCATTTGGGTTTACCATGCTGCTCAATGCATCTGGTTTCTCCTCTGTGCTGCTAAGGGAGTCTGGGGGCTCCAGTGGGGAGATTAGCTGGCCTATGCCACCCAGTATGACATCTTCTCCTAACATGCTATTTCCAGACGGCAACACACACTGCATCATTCATGAGACATGAAGCAGCAGATAAAGCATCTACATAGTAATGTGATACGGAGCACAATCCATCCTTCCACACACACACACACACACACACACACACACACACACACACACACACAGAGAGAGAGAGAGACACACAAACACATACACACATTCATTAAGTGTTCAAAACATTAACAACATCTGCTCTTTCCATGACATAGACTGACCAGGGGAATCCAGGTGAAAGCTATGATCCCTTATTGACGTCACTTGTTTCATCCACTTCAACCAGAGTCGATGATGGATTGTGTACGTGTGCCATTCAAAGGGTGATCTAAGTGCCTTTGAAGGGGTTATGGTAGTAGGTGCCAGGCGCACCGGTTTGCGTCAAGGACTGCAATGCGGCTGGGGTTTTCATGCTCAACAGTTTCCCGTATGTATCAAGAATGGTCCACCACCCAAAGGACATCCAGCCAACTTGACACAAACGTGGGAAACGTTGGAGTCAAAATGGACCAGCATCCCTGTGGGGTCGGGGGGGGGGGGTGGGGGAGGTGCAACCCAATATTATGATGGTGTTCTTAATGTTTTGTATACTCAGTGTATACATACACACACATACACACACACAAATTTTACAATGCAAACACACAGACAGACACACACACAAGCCTACCAATCCCCTGCTCTAAATCCGATTAGAAAGATGAGAGCTGTGCGCAGCCACCCAAACACAAGTCCCTGTGTGTGCCGTTTCCATGACAGATTCCTCCCTAAATCATGTTTAATATTATTATGCACAGAGTTAGACTACAGCACTGCCACTCACACAGAACCAGGGCAGTGATATGGTGAGAAAAAGGATAAATATGAGAGAGAGAGAGAGAGAGAGAGAGAGAGAGAGAGAGAGAGAGAGAGAGAGCGAGAGAGCGCTAGAAGAGAGAGAGAGAGAAGATAAAGGTGTATTGCTGAGAATGTCACATGGATCATTAGGAGACACATATTTCCACATTGCGCTCGCATCGATCAACCTTGTTCGACTAATGATGGCGGCAACGCAGACACTCTTGTGCTCGTATACATACACTCCTCTGTTCCAACCACTCTACCATTAATTGGCTTTTGTACCCTAGACAGTAATTGATTTCATTGTTTCTCCATGTTCTAGAAAGCCCAGTCTAGACCAGTCTAGCATAGATCCAATTTTAACATCAAACTCCCATGACCAAAACCTCATACACACACACACACACAGTCTCCTGGGCTGGGGGCAGAGTGAAGTGGAGTATTCTTCAATTAGATTGATTGCATTTTAATTGGTTGTCACAATTTAACTTTATCTGCCTGCAGTAGTGAGAGAGCACGGCTGGCTGAAGTGGCGTCTCCGTGTGTAATACCAGAGAATCAATGTCAGAAGCCAGGCTGAGAACACAATAATGGCTCTGACTGACAGACACACACACACACACACAGGTCAGGGTAATATCCTGCTGGAACAATGAGCATCCATCTGAGGAGGGGAGGATAAAAGGAGGAGGAGGAAGGGAGATAGACATGATGAAGCCCAGGCCCTGGCAGCCAGCAATATAATCAATTTACTGTAAAGAGACCCCCTACATCCAACACACAGTGGCTGGTGTTCAACACCTACACACACAGTGCAATAGTATCCGCACGAACACAACACAAATATCCACGGTATGGCTCGACATCAATGTAAACACAAACCATGACATCACCAACACTGAAACTACCAGGGTTCTTAAACCAGACCCAGCCTGACTAACCCAACCAACCTCAAGTCAATCTAAACCAGACCCAGCCTGACTAACCCAACCAAACTCAAGTCAATCTAACCAAGACCCAGCCTGACTAACCCAACCAAACTCAAGTCAAACTTAACCAGACCCAGCCTGACTAACCCAACCAAACTCAAGTCAAACTTAACCAGACCCAGCCTGACTAACCCAACCAAACTCAAGTCAATCTAACCCAGACCCCGCCTGACTAACCCAACCAAACTCAAGTCAATCTAACCCAGACCCAGCCTGACTAACCCAACCAAACTCAAGTCACACTAAACCAGACCCAGCCTGACTAACCCAACCAAACTCAAGTCAAACTTAACCAGACCCAGCCTAACTAACTCAACCAAACTCAAGTCAAACTTAACAAGACCCAGCCTGACTAACCCAACCAAACTCAAGTCAAACTTAACCAGACCCAGCCTAACTAACTCAACCAAACTCAAGTCAAACTAACCCAGACCCAGCCTGACTAACCCAACCAAACTCACGTCACACTAAACCAGACCCAGCCTGACTAACCCAACCAAACTCAAGTCAATCTAACCCACACCCAGCCTGACTAACCCAACCAAACTCAAGTCAAACTAAACCAGACCCAGCCTGACTAACCCAACCAAACTCAAGTCAATCTAACCCAGACCCAGCCTGACTAACCCAACCAAACTCAAGTCAAACTTAACCAGACCCAGCCTAACTAACTCAACCAAACTCAAGTCAAACTTAACCAGACCCAGCCTGACAAACCCAACCAAACTCAAGTCAATCTAACCCAGACCCAGCCTGACTAACCCAACCAAACTTAAGTCAATCTAACCCAGACCCAGCCTGACTAACCCAACCAAACTCAAGTCAAACTTAACCAGACCCAGCCTAACTAACTCAACCAAACTCAAGTCAAACTTAACCAGACCCAGCCTGACTAACCCAACCAAACTCAAGTCAATCTAACCCAGACCCAGCCTGACTAACCCAACCAAACTTAAGTCAATATAACCCAGACCCAGCCTGACTAACCCAACCAAACTCAAGTCAATATAAACCAGACCCAGCCTGACTAACCCAACCAAACTCAAGTCACACTTAACCAGACCCAGCCTGACTAACTCAACCAAATTCAAGTCAATCTAACCCAGACCCAGCCTGACTAACCCAACCAAACTCAAGTCAAACTTAACCAGACCCAGCCTAACTAACTCAACCAAACTCAAGTCAAACTAACCCAGACCCAGCCTGACTAACCCAACCAAACTCACGTCACACTAAACCAGACCCAGCCTGACTAACCCAACCAAACTCAAGTCAATCTAACCCACACCCAGCCTGACTAACCCAACCAAACTCAAGTCAAACTAAACCAGACCCAGCCTGACTAACCCAACCAAACTCAAGTCAATCTAACCCAGACCCAGCCTGACTAACCCAACCAAACTCAAGTCAAACTTAACCAGACCCAGCCTAACTAACTCAACCAAACTCAAGTCAAACTTAACCAGACCCAGCCTGACTAACCCAACCAAACTCAAGTCAATCTAACCCAGACCCAGCCTGACTAACCCAACCAAACTTAAGTCAATATAACCCAGACCCAGCCTGACTAACCCAACCAAACTCAAGTCAATATAAACCAGACCCAGCCTGACTAACCCAACCAAACTCAAGTCAAACTTAACCAGACCCAGCCTGACTAACTCAACCAAATTCAAGTCAATCTAACCCAGACCCAGCCTGACTAACTCAACCAAACTCAAGTCAAACTTAACCAGACCCAGCCTGACTAACCCAACCGAACTCAAGTCAAACTAAACCAGACCCAGCCTGACTAACCCAACCAAACTCAAGTCAAACTAAACCAGACCCAGCCTGACTAACCCAACCAAACTCAAGTCAATCTAACCCAGAGCCAGACCCAGCCTGACTAACCCAACCAAACTTAAGTCAATATAACCCAGACCCAGCCTGACTAACCCAACCAAACTCAAGTCAATATAAACCAGACCCAGCCTGACTAACCCAACCAAACTCAAGTCACACTTAACCAGACCCAGCCTGACTAACTCAACCAAATTCAAGTCAATCTAACCCAGACCCAGCCTGACTAACTCAACCAAACTCAAGTCAAACTTAACCAGACCCAGCCTGACTAACCCAACCGAACTCAAGTCAAACTAAACCAGACCCAGCCTGACTAACCCAACCAAACTCAAGACAATCTAACCCAGACCCAGCCTGACTAACTCAACCAAACTCAAGTCAAACTAAACTAGACCCACCAGAAACCAACCCAGAGACGTTCCAGTGTCCTTACCTTGAACAGCCTCAGTATATTGGCAACCATTATGGACACGGAGCTGGCCGCCGCCCCGATCACCCCCACGATCTTATCAGGCTTGGCAAAGATGGGCAGGTCGCCGTTGGCACAGCGTACGTCCGAGCCGTCCTTCTCGATGAGGGCTTGGACAAAGGTCAACGACTGCTCCAGGGCGTAGGTGTCTCTGGAGCAGGTGTCCAGGATCCGGGCCCCCAGGGTGATGTTGGGGAGCAGCTCTGTGTCCTTGTTGATCAGGTCGATGGCAAACATCATGGCCTCAAGACGGTGGATCCCTTTCTCCTTCTTTAGTTCCCCGCAGGGCACGCCGCCGCCCCCCCGGGAGTGCACCGGGAACAGGCCGCCCAGGATGATGTCGCCTTCCAATCGGATGGAGTGGGCGTACTCCTGATTGGGCGCAGTGCCGATGGCGGGGTCCGTGATTCGCTGAGGGGAGGCCAGGGGGAGGAGCCAGGAACATGAGGTAAGGAAGTGGAAAAGGAAGTGGCCTGCGGCGAGGAGGGAAGGGAGGCGTTGGGGTTCCGACAACGCCATGGTAACAGTTGGATGGCGGCTGTGGGAGGAGTTACTGAGAAGTTACTGTGGAGAGTGTGGGCGGGATCATAGGTGAAAGGGCGTCAGTCCCCCGGGGGAGGAGTTTGGGAAGGAGTTAGCAGGCCGCTCTAAGATGTCCCGGGCCCATGAGGCATGCATGTCCCAGTAGAGGAGAGAGAGAGAGAGAGAGAGACAGAGAGAGAGAGAGACTAGTAGAGGAGGTGAGTGCAGCTGCAGTGATGATAATCCTGAACTCACATCTTCAGCAGACCCTGCAAGATACACACACAGAGAACACAAAGCAGTCAGTGCCTCAATCAGCCATCTACTGGGTAGCACACACAGTCTCTCCCTACCTCACACACACACACACACCCACACACACACACACACACACACACACACACACACACACACACACACACACACACACACACACACACACACACACACACACACACACACACACACACACACACACACACACAGGCATTCACAAATCACTGTTCATGCTGCAACACCTGTCTTCCAGATTCAAGAGCAAGAGAGATGAGCATTTGCCACACACACAGTACAGCACCCTCCCCCCTCACACACACACACACACACACACACACACACACACACACACACACACACACACACACACACACACACACACACACACACACACACACACACACACACACACACACACACACACACACACACACACACACACAACCACCAATCCTATCCCACTGACAAGTCCATCCTATCCGCCAGTGCCAAGCCTGTCATGCACAAAGTGCCAAGCCTGTCAAACACATCAACAACGCTCCCGAATGCATTATTCACGTGGACAGAGTGAAGGTTACTCAGTGTGTAATCATTCAGTCATTCAGTGAACATCTACTGGTTCTACACCTGTTTGACTGACAGATGCATGGGAATCAACACCTGGGAGGTGTCACCTCAGCTACCTAATCATTATCATCAGAAACAGTACAGGGATGATGCAGCAAGCCATCCTAGTATGTGAGTCAGTGAGAAGAGGCAAGGCTTTCGTGGAGCAGGTTTGGTTTAATTCTCTTTGTTTTCTTGCTGGTCTCATTCCCGCTTTGAATATCCTTCACGAATGGAAGTGATGTCATTGCTGGCCAATCAGATTAGGCTACTGAGTGCCCTCTTTACCTCAAAATATAATATCCACTGGTCGGCCTAGTTTATCTGTAGCCCACTAATTAACTTTTATCATTCATATCCATAAGGCAAAAGGAAACCGCACACTGCTCTTGATAGTATCACTGATATTTAATAAGCGTACGTATCGGCCTCACGGCCTTCGTCAGAGCTCTGAGCTCTTGTTCAACTGTTGCCATGCACCTGCAAAAAGATTGCTCAGATGGGCGAGTGCCTTTTGAATCATTCCCATCATATCATCACTCAATATTCCTCAGACAAAACAAAGGCATGGAGGAAAAGACAATCACTGAGAGAGACGAAGAGGGCCTTCCTAATAGTGTGTTTGATCGGTTATGGTTTGACCACACCCGCTTCCCCAAAATAGTCAACTGTGTGGATATTCTTCTGAGTTGGATAGAAGAGCATATTAATAACATCCCAATGTGGAAATATCAATGAGTTTCACATTCGTAGCGATACTGTACATATGGCAGTATTGGCTAAATAAGTCTAAATTCCTCCTGCGTGACATGACCACTTTTGCGCGCGCCCGTGTGCGTTCCAAAAGGCACAGATGCTGCGCAGTATGCTTGTGTGGGCTGAACCGGCTGCGCGTTTCTGGGATGCTGAGACGCTAGGGAACTGCTGCATCATTGCATATAAATAGCCTAATGTATATTCGGGACATCGTGGCAATATTTCTCCCTCCCTCCCTCTCCATGTACCCATATTTCCACACATATCAATATCACCTTTCCACAGATCCAGCACTTTCATATACACTGAGTGTGCAAAACAGTAAGAACACATTCCTAATATTGAGTTGCCCTCGGAACAGTCTTTTTGCCCTCAGAACAGACTCAATTCGTCGGGGCATGGCCTCTAAAAGATGTTGAACGCGTTCCACAGTGATGCTGGCCCATGTTGACTCCAATGCCTCCCACAGTTGTGTCAAGTTGGCTGGATGTCCTTTGAGTGGTGGACCGTTCTTGAAACACACGGGAAACTGTTGAGCGTGAAAAACCCAGCAGCGTTGCAGTTCTTAACCCAAACCCAGTGCGCCTGGCACCTACTACCATACCCCGTTCAAAGGTACTTAAATATATTGTCTTGTCCATTCACACTCTGAATGGCACCCACACACAATCCATGGCTCAAGTGTCTCAAGTGTCTCAAGGCCTACAAATCCTTCTTTAACCTGTCTTCTTCCCTTCATTTACACTGATTGAAGTGGATTTAACAAGTGACATCAACAAGGGATCCTAGCTTTCACCTGGATTCACTTGGTCAGTCTGTCATGGAAAGAGCAGGTGTTCATAATATTTTGTACACTCAGTGTATAGTCCCTATGGTTGCAAACTATACTCTAAGGAAATACATGAATCATTTACCTTGAAAGGATAACATTACTATAGCACTTTACCAAGCACTTTAACAATAAAATATATATATATAATGCACTTGGGTAAGGCACACGCATTTTAATATAAAACAGTACACCTTTATGGTTTGGTTATATTCCTAATTGGCTATTCAGGCTGTATTCATGCGTACACTGTAAACCCCAATGTGCTGTCTTTACGCAAAACTTTTGAGGAAATCCATTTCACTTAATATATTTGAGTACAGTAATTGTGTAGTCTTTACTCAAAACTATAGTCACTGTGAGCCTGTAGGGGTTCCAGATTTGAGTTGTATCAGCTTGAACATTTTGAGTAAGCCACGCATCCACCATAATTTCCCAGTGTGCCTTGCCTTTTCAAGTGAATTGTAGTTACCACCCATGACTGTATTGTTAGTGACATGGTTGTTGAAATCATTAAATTTCAGTCCTGGGGCCTTCACCAAGTGAGTTCCTAGGCAAATGTTATTATAATTAAACTCTTTATGACAATACATAAGGCCTTGTTTTGAGGTTGAACAAAATTAGTTACTTTACCAGATTTTCAAAAAAATCCTGGTTGAAGGATTTCCAGGAATCTTCCAACCACAATTTCTGGAAACCTGGGATATTCACAAGAACTTTGCAACCCTAATTGCTAGTCACATTACGCTGGCTTGCAAAGTGATGCGTAAACCAGACAGAGATAGGCTATTCAACAGTTGGAATTCTTAGTTACCAACACTCTGCATTCACAATGACTGCAAGGAGCACGACATTTTTGAGGAGACTATGTAAGACATTTCAACTGGAACAACCATTTCAGTAAGGGGTGCAAAAAATATTATCGATTAGTTTAGAAAAAAATGCGTTATTTGTCTTTATTTCACATAATATTTATCTATCAATCCATCCCTCAACCTACATGCAAAAACACAGATATTAAAAACAATTTTAAAAACTTGGCCTGCAGTAGAGCATGCTGGGAAAAAATTATTTTGTTGTTATTTATAACTTTAAAAAAAAATTGAGTTGATGTGATTTCTCATTTAGTTTTGAGTCAGTACCACATACACATTTTAAGCAATAATGACTTTTCATTGACTTTGAGTTCAACTTACTGGAAGTATTTGAGTTAATAATGGCTTGGGGTATACAGTGTAAGAATGGATCTTTCAACGTATTGTTTTCTTTTACACAATTTTATTTCACTTCTGCAATAAAACGTTATCACGTTCGATCCTGCTCGGGTTGGAACGTGTGACTCACTAATAAGAGAGAATTGATAGGACGGTAGAAATTCCAACAGTGTGGTCGTTATTGTTGGCAGTAAGATGAAGGGAGTATTACCCTGCGAGGCAGAGACTGGCACATTTCACTTTTTAATTTACACCAATCACTAGGTGTCAGGCTGCACCATCCGCTCTACTGGTCATTATATTAGGTCTCCTCGTGTACAGACGTTCTCTGGGAAGCACACTGCTCTTTCCACAAAGTGATGGCTTTTCTCGCTTTTTCGCCCCTCTCTCTCTCTCTCCCCCTCTGCTATTTTCTCCCCCTCCCTCTGCTCGTTTCTCTCTCCCCTCTCCCCGCCCGTTCCTCTCCCTCCTCCTCCTCCCCATTCGTTTCCCACCTCTCATCGCACCCGTTGAATATGACATGTGTTTTTTTGCATTCCGATCACAGGCAGGTAAAGACACCAACAAACGGGAACGAATCAAACACATCCGTAATCCCTCCAACGGTTCCCCCCTAAATTGACTTGTGATTCTCCAATTCCCTTGACCCGTTCTTGCAGATGAGAGAAGCAACGGAACTCCTCACAGAAGACGTGGTGGAAGTGGTGTGTTAGTATGATTTGTTGCGGGGATAGATAGGGTTCAATTTGGGATATACCACCGCCACCCTCTGTTACACACGACTGATTAAAGCAGTGGCATGAAGCAGGCAGCTGTGGAATACAAATCTTGTTTGTGCTCCAAAGAGAAATAACGACCTAATGATGTCTTCATGGTAGCATACATATAATTAGATTAAAAAAACATTATCAAGCCATAATGTTTTTAATTCAAGTTCAATATAACATTTTGCGTCTTTAGATTGAGACGGCGTCGTTCATGTGTGTGAAATAATGCGTCCTTTTTCAGTGAGCTCTGAAAATCACACTATTCATATCCCAATTATTTTAATCTAATTGTCCAATATTAATTATAATTAATTATATCACAAAATACGACGTTTGGGCTACAGATAAGATCAGGTGTATGGATCATTCCTAAATGCCATCAGAGGGGATGCTGTTTCTTGGCGCGCGGAACAGAGCAGAGCGCGCCATTCCTTTGGGTCAATATCGGAACTTCATTGCGGAGCTCAGCAGTTTCCTTTCCCAACCCTGAACTCTCTCATTTAGCTACAGGTCACGACTGATTAACGATACCGTGGACTGTCAACATCAACTATGCATATCGATAATGAAAGGATAAATAGTTTTTAAGGGATAATTTGTAGAACCATCGAGGGTAATTAATTTAACAATGAGGGAGAAAAAAATGCAGATGGTTAAGAGCGATGGATTCTTCAGATAGAGGAAGATAGGAGAAATCTGGAAGAAGGATGTTTGATGGGACCTTCTCAGACATACGAAATTTATGAAACGAAATATGTAATTTAAAAAAATGCCTACCTGCTTTTCCGTGACTTGATTGAGGGTTCCTCGCGCCTTCGCATCCCACTCACAGATGCACGCGCCTCTGGTTTTCGGTGCTGAAAGGGACAGCGCATGCAGCCATCCAGCCAAGCAGCGAGCGCGCGTCTCCGCCAAATGAATCACAAAAAAACACCCACCGGCAGCGATTGGTCTCCCAAGTCTCTCTCTCTCTCTTTCTCTCTCACCGTCTCTCCGCATACCCCCTTCTCCCTTTATCAGCATCGACACCATTTATCTGTAGCATAAATGACACAGAAACTGTTTGGAATACAACATTTAAGCAGTCACATTCTGATGCATCTGCCCAGAAGAGTCCCATTAAATGAATCAGTTATGATTGAAATCAACGTCTGTAAACAAAACATCTGACGACATCAATAAGACTACATCTACTATCTGCATAATAGCCAACAAAAAACGCAGGCATTGATTCCTCTCGAACGCTCACACCAATATACATGTGTTGCTACATGCAAATAGGCGAATTCTTATCAATATGACTATTGGTTGCAATGATCCATTTATAACTTGACTTATGCTATGTATTGGTAATTAACAACCAAAATGAATACGGACGGGAGTACGAGCATGTCAGGCAGCTGATTCATCAACAAAAAAAGTATTTCACGTTCAAGGAGGCTAATGTGCGAGACGTGATACAATTGTGTCATGACTTTAGGAGGGAGCGCCTCACTAGATAGAGCACTATCGCCATCTAGCGTTACGTAACCCACAGTAGGTCTAGAAACGAAACTTTGGTCATGTCAATTCAAGGAAAACTATTGATTTTAGCTCTTCTGTTAAAAAAAGGCCCATAGGTTGAATCAACTTTTCAGGGATAGACTATCAATACGCAAAAACACGTCAAATCCACCAATAATATACCTACTTAAATCCGAGCCTCAATATCCAAAGTAGCCTAGCCCAGTGGTTCTTAAATAGGGTCCGCGGACGCCTGGGGGTCAGCGGAGGTACTACAAGGGGTCCGCTGCCTGATCGCAAAATACTGTATCATATACAGTAAAGCAGCCTGTCGGGCAAGCCAAGGCCAAGTGACTCACTGTCTGTACGAGCGAACCATTATCGTGAACGGTACCTAATAAACTAAAAGGCTAAAGAATAGCCTTAAACATCCTTCAAATCCACTTCAATCGCTGTGGATGATTGGGGAGGACACAGGTTAAAAAGTGACATCAATAAGGGATCAAGGCTTTCACCTGGATTCACCTGGTCAGTCTATGTTATGGAAAGAGCAGGTACTCCTAATGTTTTGTACACTCAGTGTGTATAAAACGTTCCTATTTCATGAAATATTTCATATTTCATTTATGGCTATAAACAACAGATTTAACGAATTTTGGGCAAGGGATCATTGGAAAAAGTTTAGAGGGTACAACACATAGTAATATTATTCATCCAAATGAAATCTTTACCCATAGATGCACAGCATGGGCCTGGTTTACACAGATATTGGCAGCCACATTTAGCAGAGGTGGGTGGGGGGAGGAGCTATAGGAAGATGGGCTCACTGTCATGGCTGGAATGGAAACCACATGTTTGACTCTGTTCCATGAATTCCATTCCAGCCATTACAATGAGCCCATCCTCCTATAGCTCCTCCCACCAGCCGCCTCTGACGCAAATAATCAACTCAATTCTTGTATTACCTAAGAATGTTGTTTTGAACATAAATGCACTGTACTTTATGCTTTACACTGCAGCATTCTCTCTGCCCCACGGACAAATGTGTAGAATTGCATGGAATTAGCTCTCTGATGACAAGTGGGGAGGCCTTTAAAAGGTTTTTTCCCCCCCAGGGCTCTAGACTTTCTTTTTTAATCTTTTTTTTTTAGGGGGTGGATCAGCTTTAATATTGCGGATAGATTGTTGCTTCCGTCAATGTAATTGTCTGCATAATTTCCAAACCCCCATATATTTTGGGGGTAAATATATATATAGATATCTATGTACATATGTACATACACACACATATATATACATATATACACTACCGTTCAAAAGTTTGGGTTCACTTAGAAATGTCCTTGTTTTTGAGGCACATTTTTTGTCCATTAAAATAACATCAAATTGATCAGAATTACAGTGCAGACATTGTTAATGTTGTAAATGAGTAATGTACCTGGAAACGCCTGATTTTTTATGGGATATTTACATAGGCGTACAACGGCCCATTATCAGCAACCATCACTCCTGTGTTCCAATGGCACGTTGTGTTAGCTAATCCAAGATTATACCTTTTTTATCAACTAGTAAAATATATTTGAGTTTAACCACAATATTTGTTGTATTATTTGTTCTGTCTTTTCAGGTGGAATAAACTGAAATTGCAACCAACTTTCTAAGGCTTGTTTAAAAATACGATATTTTGGAGATTATTTCGTTTTCAAATAACCAAAAGTGAGCGGTTGTAATCTGAATAAAGGGAAAAAGGACATTCTTGAACATGCGGTGAGACATTCTTACTAATTTACTAGAAAACCATTTTGGATTTAAGTATAACTTTTATATGACTGATGCCTTTAGTGAGAGGTCTAATGCCTTTATATTTAATCATTTCTGCCCTCCGAATTCATACCTTGATTAATCTGGCCATGCACTGCAGAAGTCATAGTAAAACTGCTTGTATGCTATTTTTATTGCACTCTAAAGCAGTGGTTGGAACCAAAATTATTTTCCAATCGTTCCTTTCTTAGCAGACAGATGAATAACAACGCAGTACAACAGTGGTGTGCAGAACATTATCTCATCGATCCTTGCCACAGATGGGCTTTTGTAGCAGACGACCACATCGGGTTTCACTCCTCATCGCCTGGTTCAACAAATCGCGGTTCCTGTTGCGTCATGCTGATGGCAGAGTTAGGATTAGGCGTAAACAGCGTGAGTCCATGGACCCATCCTGCCTGGTACGGTACAGGCTGGTGGCGGTGATGTACCGGCATCCATTCTGCAGAAACTGCGTGATGCCATCGCGTCAGCATGGACCAACATCCCTGTGGAACATTTCTGACTTGTAGAATCCACGCCCCGGATAATTCAGTCTGTTCTGGAGGCAAATGGGGACCCGGTACTAAATGGTTGTACCTAATAAACTGACACACTGTATCACAGCATACTAGGTCTCCAGGTCGTGGAGGGACTTAAACGTTTTGGGAGGAGAATGACTGTGAAAAGGTCAATTCTGGTGACTTTCTAAAAGGACATTCTACTCCAAAATGAATTAAAATAAAATAATTTCCCCCTCCAGAAATTAGCACAATAACATATTGGTCCATACCATCAGGCAGGTGTGCTATTCAGCAATAAGCATGATCACCTGTTGTACTGATGCAGCATAGTGGCTATAAATAAATAGTCTGATGGTTTTCCATTTGCATTTACCCCAATGGGCTAATCATCAGCTAGATCACAAACTCTAAACATTATGCTATCTTGTTGCTAGCAACCTTTAATGACTTGAATGTCCCCAAAAAACAGTCCACTGGTACACAGACAAGGATAATGTACTGTGAATATAATGTAGGCCTACCTGTTGCACCTGACCAGTGTCACATTTAACCCCGATCTCCCCTATGCCTCCCTGCTATAGGGGATCCTTGGGGATGTCCCTACCCTAACCTCTACCCTTACTCTTACCTAATGCTAACCTTAAACTGTATACAATGCATTCGAAAAATATTCAGACCCTTTGACTTTTTCTTGTTACGTTACAGCCTTATTCTACAATTGATTAAATCGTTTTTTTCTCTCATCAATCTACACACAATACTCCATGACAAAGCAAAAACAGGTTTTTATAATTGTTAGGAAATTTATATAAATAAAAAACTGAAATAATACATTTACATAAGTATTCAGACCCTTTACTCAGTACTTTGTTTAAGCACCTTTGGTAGTGATTACAGCCTCGAGTCTTCTTGGGTATGACGCTACAAGCTTGGCACACCTGTATTTGGGGAGTTTCTCCCATTCTTCTCTGCAGATCCTCTCAAGATCTGGCAGGTTGGATGGGGAGCTTTGCTGCACAGCTATTTTCAGGTCTCTTCAGAGAAGTTCGATCGGGTTCAAGTCCGGGCTCTGGATGGGCCACTCAAGGACATTCAGAGACTTGTCCCGAAGCCACTCCTGCATTGTCTTGGCTGTGTGCTTAGGGTCATTGTCCTGTTGGAAAATTAACCTTCACCCCAGTCTGAGGTCCTGAGCGTGCTGTAGCAGGTTTTCATCAGGATCTTTGTACTTTGCTCTGTTCATCTTTCCCTTGATACTGAATAGTCTACCCATCCCCACAGTATGATGCTGTCAGCACCATGCTTCACTGTAGGGATGGTGCCAGGTTTCCTTCAGATGTGACATTTGGCATTCAGGACAAACAGTTAAATTTTGGTTTCATCAGACCAGAGAATTTTGTTTCTCATGGTCTGAGTCTTTAGGTGCCTTTTGGCAAACTCCAAGCGGGCTGTCATGTGCCTTTTAATGAAGAGTGGCTTCCGTCTGGCCACTCTACCATAAAGGCCTGATTGGTGGATTGCTTCAGAGATGGTTATCTTTCTGGAAGGTTCTCCTATCTCCCCAGAGGAACTCTGGAGCTCTGTCAGAGTGACCATTGGGTTCTTGGTCACCTCCCTGACCAAGGCCCTTCTCCCCCAATTGCTCAGTTTGGCCGGGCTGCCAGTTCTAGGAAGAGTCCTGGTGCTTCCAAACGTCTTCCATTTAAGAATGATGGATGCCACTGTGTTCTTGGGGAGCTTCAACGCTGCAGACATTTTTCTGTGCCTTGATACAATCCTGTCTTGGAACTCTACGGACAATTCCTTTAACCTCATGGCTTGATTTATGCTCTGACATGCACTGTCAACTGTGGGACCTTATATAGACAGGTGTGTGCCTTTCAAAATCATGTCCAATCAATTGAATTTACCACAGGTGGACTTCATTCAAGTTGTAGAAACTTCTCAAGGATGATCAATGGAAACAGGATGCACCTGAGCTCAATTTCGAGTCTCATACCAAAGGGTCTGAATACTTAGGTAAATTACATATTGTTTCTTATATCTAATACATTTGCAACCATTTCTAAAACCTGTTTTAGCTTTGTCATTATGGGGTATTGTGTAGATTGATGAGGAAAAAATATATGTTTAATCAAGTTTAGAATAAGGCTGTAATGTAACATGTGGGGAAAAGTGAAGGGGTCTGAAAACTTTCCCAAATGCACTGTATTAACTCTTTAAAATGTCAACTTCAACGGGTAGGAACATCCCAAGGATCCCAGATAGCAAGGACCCAGAAACCATGCCACTGCTAAAATCTTCTAAAATGGTGCAGTTCAACACTAGAATGATCTACGATCGTCCTCTTTAAAGAGTGGCCATCAAAACTGCTTTCAAATGTGTGTTTTTCCACAACTGCATTAAGAATGTTGAAGGCTACAATGACTGGGAATGCATGTTTCTCTCCCTGTGTGCCACTTGCAATATGAAAGCACCTCAAGAGGAATATAGTTTTTTCACATATGGGGTTGTATGATTTAGCTGTTGCTGCTAGCTGAGGAAAATGTAATGTGGACAACAATTTTTCATTAGAGAATAAAAAATTCCCATAACCAAAGGTACCGCGTCTCAGCTCCGCCTGGCTCTCATATGGATCATAGGTCTTGACGGAACCTGGACCACTTTAACCCCTAGTGGGTGATAGCCTACTGACGGGTTGTTTCTCTGGAACTGGTGGCTTCTATGATTGTGGCTAGATGGAGTTCAGTTAGGAGAACTAACACAGCAGGTTAGGAGAACTAACACAGCAGGTTAGGAGAACTAACACAGCAGGATAGGAGAACTAACGCAGCAGGATAGGAGAATTAGGTTAAGGTTAGGAAAGGAGGTTAGGCTTAGCTACAAATTCTACAGTCGTCACTGACACGACAACTAGATGGAGTTGTACTAGCCACAACCGTAGAAGCCATCAGTACCATAACACCAGCATAATGAATTAATGAGGTGTGTGTCTGTGTGGAAGCCACAGTGCTGCATAATATGGCCTGGGTTTGAGACAGGGGGGGCTATAAGGTCAGACGGAATAACCATAAACTGAATATTTCATTCATAGATGTTGAACAAATGTTGAGGGTTTGATTACCTCAATTTATTCTGGCTGAAATAGTGAGGAAAATATACATTTCACAACTACAAAATAA
Source organism: Salvelinus fontinalis (assembly GCF_029448725.1). Taxonomy (NCBI): domain Eukaryota; kingdom Metazoa; phylum Chordata; class Actinopteri; order Salmoniformes; family Salmonidae; genus Salvelinus; species Salvelinus fontinalis. The sequence continues at coordinate 25,426,461 of NC_074675.1, read as the reverse complement.
AAACACAAGAACACATTTTCCTTTTGGGTCGTTTATTATTGGGTTAAAAGTTGATTTCTTCATGATGGATTTATGAGTTACATTATTTTCAACAGAAAACCTAACTGATCTACTCTTCTCCTTATCCTATAGAGGTGTTTAGGTTAGTTAGTACACAGTCCTGGGAAATGGCTACACTCTTTTATATCTGAATGTAGAGGACAAATAAGGAAAATCAGTCTTGAAAGGTAAAATCACTTCATTTCCCTTCTGCTCTGTCACAGATGTGCCGCCGAAACACACATCCTCTCGTTTAAAGAAAGAAAGAAAACTCCATGTCATTTCACCATCTGGTTTTGACACAGTCATATGAGTGAGAGTCTGAACATAACAGATTCTTCAGTGCATTGAACACATAGAGAAAAACTAAAAATTTCACTATTCAGATATATTGGAGCATATGTAACCAAACAGTAGGCTATACAATATCGCTACTTTCCAGGGAGATTCAAACGAAAACTATACATCACCTATACATCTGCCAATATATCTATCGTTTATACCATCCATATGATAGTTAATATGTACATCAGTCCGAGACCTGGTTTAACAAGCTTTTCCGTTAGAAAAATACAATTTGGTCTGTTTCTATTGTGCCATTGCTTTCTGACTGAACAAGACATGGTACATTTGGTCTGTCACCATGGCTACGTTTTTACAGGCAGCCAAATTCAGATTTTTCTCCCCTCCCTAATTGGTCGGTTTGACCAAACTGATCGTTTTTTTTTTTTAAGTCTGTAGCAAATTGAGTTACAAAACCATGATGCATCTGCAAAAGGACTAAGTGTCTTATTTGAAATAAATGTAACATTTTCGCCAGAATTTTGTGAGAATTTCATGAGAATTACCTATCAAAGCTTTTTTTTTTAGAGCTGATCTGATTGGTCAAAAGTCCAATTAGTGAAAAAAAAATATCAGAATTGGGCTGCCTGTTTAAACACAGCTATAGGCACTACTCAACCAACCAATCAATGGTCACCATCTCTTCAATGTGCCAGTGTATCGCTGGTCAGCTACCTACATGTCTTTCTCTGTCAGTTAATCACCCAAACCATATCTCTTGGAATGACAGAAAAACTAAAGCCTATCTGGATGAACTGAGTTAGTATGGAGTCCTTCCCAGTGGATGGATAGCTTACTATGAGCTGGGGAAATAAACCACTAACATCACTACTGCTGGCTCTGGCTGGGCCAACTTCACAGCCTACACAGGGGAGGTCTCTCCAACCCTGTTCCTAGAGTGCCACCGTCCTGTAGCTTCACTCCAACCCTAATCTAGCACACCTGATTCTAATAATGACCTAGTTGATAAGATGAATCGGGTAAGATACCACTGGGGCTGGAGTGAAAACCGACAGGAGGGTAGCTCTCCGGGAACAGGGTTGGAGAGCCCTGCCTTAAAGTCTGATCCTATGAAAGCAGAAATGGAGCACCCTCTACTGGTCAGATATGGGATATCTATGGTGTGCTAAGAGCGCTCCAGACCCTGCCCTCTTCTCTCCCCACCCCTAAGGTTTATACAGGCTCAGGTCTAAACCAGGTGTGTGTGTGTGTGTGTGTGTGTGTGTGTGTGTGTGTATATATATCTACATGTACAGTGATTGTAACCTACACACAGCAGTGTGATAGCATCAGTGCCTCCACAGATTGAGTGTCCACTGGCTCCACACCTCTGGCATCACGTTGGCTCCCATCCCTCCTTCTAGTGTCGGATTCCAACAATACTTTTGGTCCCTTAGATGGGAAGTCTCCCCTTCGTTCACCCCTTCCTCTCTCTCTCTCTCTCTCTCAGTTTCACTTTTCCCAGTCCAGCTGCTTTCTTCATCATCGTTAGCGGTGCTCCTTCATCCGTTAAGTCTCTCCTCTCAGGATGGAGGCTCCCAAGAACCAGGAGTGAGACGAGACTGGGGATCTGAGAGAGAGTGAGTGAGTGAGTGAGAGAGACAACAGCAGCTGTTAGAAGGCGCTCGGCAGTCAATTAGAGCCAGTTTAAACACCGTTTCTGTTTCCTCTCCTCTGCTCTGCTGTAACATCACTACCCCAAGGACTAGCCTCGTCCCAGACATAAACACCCTAACACTTTAATCAGTTGTCTGTCTGGACCTGGATGACAAACACACACACTAATCAACTGTCTGTCTGGATACTCTCTCACACACACTTTAATCAGGTGTCTGCACTCGCTCCCTTTCATTGAAACCTACAGTCGTCCAGGGGAGAAAACAAGTTCAACTCTCTGGAGAAGAAGCGACACCTGAATCAGCCTGTGTGTGTGTGTGTGTGTGTGTGTGTGTGTGTGTGTGTGTGTGTGTGTGTGTGTGTGTGTGTGTGTGTGTGTGGTGTGTGTGTGTGTGTGTGTGTGTGTGCGTGCGTGCGTCGTAGCAGACTGAGACCAAAGGGTTTCAATGATGTGTGATAAAAAGAGAATGTTCTTCCCCTCTCTGTGGTCTCTTGACACCCCACCGTGACTAACACTGTGCATAGATCTACACACACAAAACACAGTGGTGGGGTTAGTTTAATCACAGCTAAAGAGGCTAGACCTGAGCGGAGACAGGCAGACCACACAGAGCCCAGGGAAAAGAGTAAACCTGGAGGAGGAGGGATTCAGCCTTACTTCCGGGCCTGGCTACAGGATCCATATTTTTATTAGAGAGTGAGTGAACAGAGAATGAAGTTTGAGGACATCTAAACTCATAAGACATCGTGATATACGATGGTATCGCCCCACCCCTCCCCCCCATTGGGCTATAGCGCGAAATCACATGCTACAACTGGACGAATCACGACAAAGGATAACGTTGCTGAAAGCCCGGGCAGAGGCTCAGTGCAGGCAAATCTTTTCTAGTAATATTTTCAGGTGGAGCTTTTGGCATGGAACAGGTTTATGTGGCGCGCACATGACGGAGCAACGTGACGGCCAACTGACGAGGAACTGGCCGTCTTGCCGTAGTTAGGTTCTAAATCATGGGCTGGATAGAAGCAAAGTCCATCGTCTTCAGAACTGGATCATATTTGCTTTATTTGCCACATCCTCCTCACTTTATATTGTTGGTTCAATCGCTCATAAAACTGTGATTGAGAATAGCCTTTTTCTTCTTGAAAGCGGCAACTTTAATTAACCTTTAACTAACCTTCTTAGGCTATTAGAATATTGGGGAAATTGGCTCCGTTCATAATTTATAATTTTAGGAGGATTGGCAGCTTGGTTTTCGCATCGCGGGTTTTCTCTGCATCACACGGATAATGTCTTTATTAATAAGCTTAAACTTGACTCAACTTGTCATTCAGTTTTTCTACAGGCTATTGATATTTGTTCTCCCTCATTATTACCCTGGCTACTTACGTTTTTAGGCTATTCAAACAACTTCATGAGATGAAAGCGTAGCCTAGTCAAAAGTAATATTCATAGCCTATCGAAATTGAGAGAGAAGGGAAACCATCCCCCAGAAATTGAAAATAGAGATAGATAAGGATTAGCTGTTATAATAATATAATGTGTACAAAACATTAAGAACACCTGCTCTTTCCATGACTGACTAACCAGGTGAATCTAGGTGACTTCAATCAGTGTAGATTTTTAAGCCTCGAGACATGGATTGTGGATGTGTGCCATTCAGAGGGTGAATGGGCAAGACAAAATATTGAAGTGCCTTTAAACAGGATATGGTAGTATGTGCCAGGCACCTCGGTTTGTGTCAAGAACTGCAACGGTGGTGGGTTTTTCACGCTCAGCAGTTTCCCGTGCGTTTCAAGAATGGTCCACCACCCAAAGGACATCCAGCGAACTTGACACAACTGTGGGAAGCATTGGAGTCAACATGGGCCAGCATCCCTGTAGAACGCTTTCGACATGTTGTAGAGTCCATACCCTGACGAATTGAGTCTGTTCTGAGGGTAAAATGAGGGGGGGGGGGGGGGTGCAACTCTATATTAAGAAGTGTATGTATAAAATGAATAGGTTTAGGTTATAAGGTCCATACATCTGACAGAGACAGAGAGAAATAAACACAATTTTTGGACTGGACATTTTGCGCTGCTTTGGTGGAATTCTCCACTCTACAAAGCAGGAATAGGATATTACTCGGAATGCCACTTGTGTGCTGCCCTGCTGTGCGCTGCCCAGTCAAATAGGCTAAACCAAGTTCAAATAGGCTGTCAATCATCGTCAATAGACGATACTATCGTGATATCACCCAACCCTACTCTCCTGGCTCAATCTCTCTCAGTCCCCCCCTCCCTCTCATAACAACCCATTTCACACGTCACTTCCTCTCTCTCCCTCTCTTACTACAAGATATCGACAAAGACAACCATATGTGTAGTGAGGCTCACCAGAGCATTGCCTTGGACCGAGTGCTGACCCCCTTAGCCCTGGCGTCACTGGGCGGCATGCTGACCAGTGGCGTGGCGTTCCGGTGGCTCCTCTTATGGGAATCCAGGTAGAGTTTCCTGGCAAAGGCCCGTCCGCACACGTCACAAGCGTGGAGCGAGAAGTTCTTGGTGACACGCACCTCTGTGCTACTGCTGCTGCTCTCCTGGTGGGTGTCATGGCGACGCGTGTGGGGGGGCGTCGGGGCGGGGGTGTCGGGGTGTTGTTTGTCGTTCTTACGGGTGACAGGTGACCCGGTTTGGGCCTCCTGCTGCCTCTCCTGTCTCTCCTGGTTACGAGTGACCGGAGTGGAGGAGGAGAGGAGGTCCTGTTTGCGTGTGACTGGGTAGGAGGTGGTGGAGGAGTTGTTGAGGAGCTCCTGTTTGCGTGTGACTGGGGGCGTAAGGGGAAAGGGCGCCGAGTGGCACCCGTTCACCTCCTCCTTGACCGCTGTTCCTCCTCTCTTGTTGTTGTTGGCATTGGGGGGAGAGTTGAGGACCACCTCAGCCGGCCGCTTGACCGCACGCGACTCCAGCTTGGGCACGATCTTGGCCAGGTAGCCCGTCGACTTCTTGTGCACCACCGTCACGTGGCGCAGGACGTCCCGCTTGCGGCGGGACTCGTAGCGGCAGAGCGGGCAGCGGTAGAACTTGATGAAGATGTCCGTGCCGTCCGTATGCAGCTCGATGTGCTTGGTGAGGTTCTGGCGCGAGCTGAACTGACGTTTGCACAGCTTGCAGAACAGCTGCTTGAAGTCGAACCCCACCGAGAGCTTCTGAGGGGGTCTTCCAAGAGTCCCACTACCACTACTAGTACCACCGGTGCTGTTGATGGAAGTGGAACGAGTTGATGTCTTGGGGCTGCTGCCACCCTCTTCCTCTTTGATCTTTTGACCCGACTTGGTTACCACGGCAATGCCCTTCCTGTCCATGTCGCCAGGCGACGAGGCGGGGCTGGAGTCAGGGTCGTCCCAGGATTCAACCGCCTCCTCCTTCATGCTCAAGCTGTTGCTAGGGGTGCTGTTGCTAGGGGTGCTGTCAGTACTGGTGGCTGTTTTGCTGTTGTTGTTTTTGTTGGTCGCCGTGAATGTGGCTGCGGTCGTGGAGACGGCGCTAACGTTCTTGAGATTGTAGATCTTGTGGACGATGCGCATGTGTCTCTTTAACATGACCTGGGAGCTGTACTTTCTCTTGCAGAGCAGACAGCGGCAGGAGGCCAGGTTGTACAGGGCCGATGCCAGGAGAGAAGGGGCAGGGGGCACCGCGGTGGAGGCTTTGGGGGGCTGAGGGCTAGTAGCCCCCGAAGCTCCTCCGCTCTTCGGGGTGTGACCTCTCGTGGGGGAGGAGCTGGCGCTCTTGCGGGGCGGAGTGGCCTCCAGGGACAGCGGCTGGCCGGGGCGCGTGGCTATGTCCGGCGTGATGGTGTCCCGACGCAGGCCGCGGTGCACCTCGTCAAAATGGCGGCGCACGTTGGCCTTGGTGGCGAAGGACTTGAAGCAGACGGGGCAGGACTTGCCGCTGGGCGTGTGCAAGGGGCGAGACCGACCTTTGACCATGGAGAGGAGGCTGATGGGAACGGTGCGCGTCTCGGTGAACTTCCGGAGCTCCTCCAGCTTGGTCTGGTGCATCTTGCGACAGTGGCGGCGGATGCTGCGGCGAGAGTTGAAGTCCTTACCACACAGGCAGCACGAGATGGTAACGTCCTCCACCTAGGGAGAGAGAGACAGAGAGAGAGAGTATTATAGCGGGCGTTAGTTTGTGCCAGCGTGTGTCTGCTTGCGCGCTTTCTCCCGTGTGTACCCACCCCGCTCGTAGACCCCTCCTCCTCGGGCCGCGCCACCTCCTCTCCTCCCTCCTCCTCCTGGTCACTCCCCCTCCTCTCCTCCCCCTCTCCAGTCTGCCCATTCTCCGGCGTCCCTCCCTGCTCCCTCCAGGGCTCAGGGCTGTGTGTGCGGGTCCCTCCGGGGGTGTGTGGAGCCCGGGGGAAGTGGGCCAGCTCCTCCTCGGAGGACAGGAACTGGAACACAGCGTTATTGGAGGTCTGGATTGGCTCCAGGCGCATCACGTAGTCCGGCCGGTCCTTCCTGGGGTAGATGGCCTCCAGGAGGTCCTTCATGGCCACGCTCTGCTTGTCACCCTCGCCCGCTGGATCTAAGGGGTCAGGGAGGAGGAAGAGAGAGGCATTAGAAAAGGAACGTTTTCAATCAGACACCAATAGTTGCTCCCAAATGTGATGCGTATTGAGCCTAGAGACGTCACAACACTAAGAAGGAACATTCCCGGGAGAAGGAACGTTCTCAAACTTGCCAAAGGGAGAAACAAAAACACACATTTTTTTTCTGTTTCCAAATAAGATATGTAATGAGCACAGTGTGGCAACATCAACCACGTTTCAACCACATCATTAAATAGCAATTGAACGCATCTTTGTGGTTTCACAGACATGGTCTTATGATCCCTAGTTCAATACACAGACGAGAGAACAGAGGATTTCCTAGATGACTTGCTAGATATAGACAGATATAGACAGAAGTCATAGAGAATGGAAGAGTAGTAGCTAATTAGGCTGGATCAAAGAGAGGCTGGAGCATGAAAGAGAATTCAGTTGGAGTATAGGAGGAGAGAAAGGGACCAACTACATTAGGGAGAGAGAGAGAGAGCGAGAGGGGAGAGAGAGACAGAGACATGGAGAGACAGAGATGTGGCGAGACATGGAGAGAGAGAGATATGGAGACAGAGAAAGACAGAGACACGGAGAGAGACAGAGAAAGAGAGTGTAGACCAACAAAGACCGTGAGTGAGTGAGTGAGTGGTTAAAGTGGGGGACAGAAAAAAAGAGACAAGGATAGGCATTAAGTGGGCAGAGTGAGAGACAAACATCGACAACGAGGGAGACAGACAGAGAGAACAAGAGAGCCTTAGAGAGGTGTAGCCACGTACCGTCGGGCTTGGACAGTCTGGTGATGCAGTAGTACTCTTTGTGGGTGATGAGGTTGGGCAGGCCCCGGAACAAGCTGCGACATGTCTTACACTCAAAGATGGTGTCCACCTCGTTCAGCAGCATGTGCTTCAGCTGTGCAGTACCTACACATATAACAACACCAGGGGGCAGTGTTAGTGAGCACTGGCTGATACAGACAGACAGGACAAATAGGACTGATCGATTATCAACTCCTAGAGCCTGTAACCCTTTGGTGTTTGCAGATCGGAAGGAATATGATAGGTGTAATTAAATAGATTTAGTGTGGTGGAGGAGCGATCATCATTTTTATTCAGATCGGCAAACATTGAAAAAGTTGAAGCTAAGTGTTGCACTTACATTTAAGTCATTTAGCAGACGCTCTTATCCAGAGCGGCTTACAAATTGGAAAGTTCATACATATTCATCCTGGTCCCCCCGTGGGAATTGAACCCTGGTCCCCCCGTGGGAATTGAACCCACAACCCTGGCGTTGCAAGCGCCATGCTCTACCAACTGAGCCACACGGGACCACTTGAATCATGTTTCATAACAAAATGTATGACTATGTCGTGATTCCTAATTAAAAGACTATCTGAGTAGCGTGACTAGATGTTACCTGAGCGGAAGACCTCTATGATCTGCTGGATGCCAGACTTGGAGGTCTGGAGCTGCTGCTGCAACAGCGGAGGGTCGCCTGGCTCCACGCAGTACCCTGCAGAGGTCACACACTTCAATACAACACTTCACTCTGCCCCCAGCCATGGAGTGTGTGTGTGTGTGTGTGTGTGTGTGTGTGTGTGTGTGTGTGTGTGTGTGTGTGTGTGTGTGTGTGTGTGTGTGTGTGTGTGTGTGTAGAGAGAGTGGCTATTTCCTATAGGAAGAGACTGGAATGGGTTTGCTGCCAGAGCCTGGGCATATAAGAATAGAAGTGGTGGCAGCCCCTATACAATGACTGTGGTGTGTGCAATGTGTGTGTGTGTAGGCCCCTCCCCCGCCCCTCAGGGTGTGCTGATTTAATCCGACCCCCCTACAGCCTGTGGTCAGATGGTGACCGATCAAGCGCGCCGACACAGCCAGCACCAAACACAGGGGAGTAATCATTACGCCATTTCTGTTGCAGAACATTTTGTCTGTTGCGAAACCGTTCCAAACGAGAGTTTCTATTGCAATAATTCAGGTAGGTCCCTCCCCGTTTCGTTCCGTTTGCTCGGTATGCATCCGTTTGGTTCTTTACGGTTTCCGTAATGAATACACCACAGTTCACCCCTTCTGCCCCGCTAGAGCCGGACAAACAGGAAATGTGCGTGTGACAGTTTTATGCAACAGACAGAGCTGATGAAACAGATATTTCCCACGTTCCCTTCAGTTATTGGGGACTATATTTAGAGAGTATGGCCCAATCCAAAACGGACCCCTAAGCAAAATGGTAAAACTTCCACCTAGCCTATCAGAGGGCAAGATATTACCATATTGCTTATACCTGTCAAATCCTCTCAGATCTCCACAGGGGTCCATTTGGGATTGGGCCCTTGACTGAGGTTTCCCCTCTGTCTCCGGCTGCATTTCACTACTCCAGCATGTTTTCCTTTTCCCCTTCATCTGCACTGACGTGAAAGATCTGGACAGGCTTCAGCCATATTGCTTCAGGGCATTTCCACGTAAAAGGAGCCATGAGCAACAACATGTGAAGTCCATAGGAGCATGTCAAATTGGGTGTCAAATAAAAGATTGAGAGTATCTTTTTGAAATATTAAGGCTTGCGTCATTTTTCCCCCCCAACCATTTTCTATCCTAAACATTATGAATAAGAAAGGCTTTGATTTCTGATCAAACAGATGGAAAAGTGGGTCCTAGAAAACATCTACCAGAAAAAGTCCAACACTTATATTTAGTTTTGCCTTGTACGTTTAAGAAACATTGCCTTGAAATTCTGTTACCAAAACCCCACATATCTTTGAAGATATTTTCACATTTCTCTCCGATGATGAAAGCTCGCAGAAGTAATAAGTAAAGGTAGACCTACCAATTAGCTCTAGTGTTTTCACTGATATCTATTTTGTTTCGGAATTATTAAAGTGATTAAAACTGTTTACAACATTTCTGAAAACTCTGATACGGAATTACTGCAATTGAATTGGCTACAATGGGAAATCATCGAAGTCACAAACTACAGTTGGGTCACCTGCTACTTACTGTCCTCCCTTCCACTCTCATACTGGTTTTCTTTCTCTTTCTGTCGTCTGGTGGTCAAGCAAGTGTGAAAACATTCTGGACTCTCTCTCATTAATGTAATCTCTCCGAGACACCTACCCATGAGCCCCTTTCTTTCCATTTACTGTAACCAGCATCCGGATGTCCATAGACATTGAAAAGTAGTTGACATTTGGTCAGTTCGCCCTGGGCTTGATTTCAATGTGCACAGACGTCGCTGTTTGATACGCTCCGGACCGGCGTTAATTTCAACGTCCATTGATTTTACGTCCGGTCCCGACCGGCCTCGATTCGGCCCAATAGACGTCCATGATTATTCAAATCTGAACTAACCATAGACGTACATGCTTCACAAGTTAGGAGAGCACAGTCCTGTACAGTAGATTATACACAGTAGACGAATATACTGTGCTGCACTATACGGTACTGAACTCTATTGTACTGTACATTACTGTGTTGTACTATGATGTCCAAACTTGTGAAAGATGGATGTCTATTGTTTCATATTTGGTCCGGTCTAACCTAATTTGATCTCGTTTGGGGCGGAGCTCATTAAAATAATTTGGTATTTTATTAGGATCCTCATTAGCTGTCGCAAAATTAGCAGCTACTCTTCCTGGGGTCCACACAAAACATGAAACATAATACAGAATGACATAATACAGAACATCATTAGACAAGAACAGAACTACATACATTTAATAATATCCAGTGTACCCAACTATGAAAAGGAAGATATTGCATATTTATACCTTTGTGTAACTAGTATACATCGTTGAAATTGATATGCATAATTATGTGTAGTACAAATCCACTTCATTTACTGTATCTCTCAAAAGAGATTTCTTCAAAGTCATGGTGTCATGTCATAGCTGACACCTTATTCTTTCTGCAGACACCTCTCCTCTCCTCAGCCACTCTCCTCTCCTCTCCTGTCATGTCACTCTCCTCTCCTCTGTCATGTCACTCTCCTCTCCCAGTCTCCTCAGCCAGTCTCCTCTCCTCAGGCAGGACAGACTGGCCAACAATGAATGACTAAATATATTGTATCTATATAGCGCCTTTTACTAGTGCTCCAAAGTATGTTTTAAGGACTTCAATCAAACTAACGGTAGGTTGGTGTAGACAAGTGGGCAGTCTTACCTGGTGTCCTGGGGGCTGCGTCAGGGCCAGGGTTCAGGTCAGTCATTGGGTTAGGGCTGCTGGGCTGTGGCTCGTCTGTCTGGCAGCACTGGTCTCTGGTAACATGGCTCTCAGGCTCAGGTTGGGGCTCGTCCTGGGGGATCTCCTCCATCTCCACCTCCATCCTGCTGGAACTCTGATACACAGACAGACAGACACAGAGAGAGGGAGAGAGAGAGACAGAGAATGGTTAAGTTTACCTTTTAAACCTCACAGACACCCCTGGGCTATACGATGGTCAGGGAAACACTGAGACAGAGGTATGGGGTGTGGAGTTGGAAAAAGAGGCACATGTAACTGCCAAAATAAAGGAAACACTTAAGTAAATGAGGGATACAAAGTACACTGCTCAAAAAAATAAAGGGAACACTTAAACAACACAATGTAACTCCAAGTCAATCACACTTCTGTGAAATCAAACTGTCCACTTAGGAAGCAACACTGATTGACAATAAATTTCACATGCTGTTGTGCAAATGGAATAGACAAAAGGTGGAAATTATAGGCAATTAGCAAGACACCCCCCAAAACAGGAGTGATTCTGCAGGTGGTAACCACAGACCACTTCTCAGTTCCTATGCTTCCTGGCTGATGTTTTGGTCACTTTTGAATGCTGGCGGTGCTCTCACTCTAGTGGTAGCATGAGACGGAGTCTACAACCCACACAAGTGGCTCAGGTAGTGCAGTTCATCCAGGATGGCACATCAATGCGAACTGTGGCAAAAAGGTTTGCTGTATCTGTCAGCGTAGTGTCCAGAGCATGCAGGCGCTACCAGGAGACAGGCCAGTACATCAGGAGAAGTGGAGGAAGCCGTAGGAGTGCAACAACCCAGCAGCAGGACCGCTACCTCCGCCTTTGTGCAAGGAGGTGCACTGCCAGAGCCCTGCAAAATGACCTCCAGCAGGCCACAAATGTGCATGTGTCTGCTCAAACGGTCAGAAACAGACTCCATGAGGGTGGTATGAGGGCCCGACGTCCACAGGTGGGGGTTGTGCTTACAGCCCAACACCGTGCAGGACGTTTCGCATTTGCCAGAGAACACCAAGATTGGCAAATTCGCCACTGGCGCCCTGTGCTCTTCACAGATGAAAGCAGGTTCACACTGAGCACATGAGCACATGTGACAGAGTCTGGAGACGCCGTGGAGAACGTTCTGCTGCCTGCAACATCCTCCAGCATGACCGGTTTGGCGATGGGTCCGTCATGGTGTGGGGTGGCAGTTCTTTGTGGGGCCGCACAGCCCTCCATGTGCTCGCCATAGGTAGCCTGACTGCCATTAGGTACCGAGATGAGATCCTCAGACCCCTTGTGAGACCATATGCTGACACATGCACATTTGTGGCCTGCTGGAGGTCATTTTGCAGGGTTCTGGCAGTGCACCTCCTTGCACAAAGGCGGAGGTACCGGTCCTGCTGCTGGGTTGTTGCCCTCCTACGGCCTCCTCCACGTCTCCTGATGTACTGGCCTGTCTCCTGGTAGCGCCTGCATGCTCTGGACACTACGCTGACAGACACAGCAAACCTTTTTGCCACAGTTCGCATTGATGTGCCATCCTGGATGAACTGCACTACCTGAGCCACTTGTGTGGGTTGTAGACTCCGTCTCATGCTACCACTAGAGTGAGAGCACCGCCAGCATTCAAAAGTGACCAAAACATCAGCCAGGAAGCATAGGAACTGAGAAGTGGTCTGTGGTCACCACCTGCAGAATCACTCCTGTTTTGGGGGGTGTCTTGCTAATTGCCTATAATTTCCACCTTTTGTCTATTCCATTTGCACAACAGCATGTTAAATTTATTGTCAATCAGTGTTGCTTCCTAAGTGGACAGTTTGATTTCACAGAAGTGTGATTGACTTGGAGTTACATTGTGTTGTTTAAGTGTTCCCTTTATTTTTTTGAGCAGTGTATATTGAAAGCAGGTGATTCAACACAGGTGTGGTTCCTGAGTTCCACAAGAAATACAATAATTTGGTGTAACACCGGAATCGCATCCAATAAAGATCCAGACATTTATAGAATCTATGCCAATGTGTATTAAAGCAGTTCTGGTTGCTCGTGGCGGCCCAACGACCCTAATAAGACACTTTATGTTGGTGTTTCCTTTACTTTGGCGGTTACCTGTACATCTACAGACACTCTATGACTAGCCTATGTAACACCAGCATTATACGTGTTATAGGAGAACCTTACTTATATAGCAGAGCCACAGAAATACTGTATATGGCACTACGGAACCGATTCTATAGCTGCATAATTGGTCTGAGGAAAAAGTGACCTAATGAGTCATTATGCCAAGCACTATTTGATCAGCGGTGCTGTTGCTGATCTCGACACCTGCTGTGTCGTGTGGCATTGTTTGGCTGGGTCTGATAAGGGTGGGTGGTGGTTACACTGATGGCTGGGCAAGACTCTCGCCTGTCTGTCTCTCCAGGGTGATTGGAGATGTTTCCCAGCACACCCAGCCAGCCAGCTAACACACTTTCTCGCTCTCACACTAACACACACACACTAGGCTGTCAGAGATACGGGACTCTACACTGACCCTTGCCTTCGCTCACCCCTGCCCTCCTCTCTTCTCTCCCTCCCCCTCTCCATCCCTCACTCTGTCTCCATCTCCCGCTCGTCTCCCCATTGCCTTCGGGGAGGGGGGAAAATGCCTGAGCCATGGCTCCTCCTACCCTAACCACAGACATACACCTGACCAACCTAATGAGGAAGGTCTCTGACGACCTCAGAGGAAATAAGAAATGGGGTTTTATTGTACCAATCAGTCTCTTGATGATCCAGTGAGAGATTGGCTTCCTTTATGTACAGCGCCTTCAGAAAGAATTGACACCCCTTTTTGTTGTGTTAGACTGAATTTTAAATTGATTCAATTGAAATTTTGTGTCACTGATATACACAAACACACACACACACAATACCTCATAATGTCAAAGTGGAATTTTGTTTTTTGAAATGTTTACAAATTCATAAAAAATGAAAAGCTGAAATGTCTTGAGTCAATAAGTGTTCAACCACTTTTGTTATGGAAAGTCTAAATATGTTCAGGAGTAAAAATGTGCTCAACAAATCACATACGTTGCATGGACTCATTATGTGTTCAATACTAGTGGTTAACATGATTTTTGAATGCCTACCTCATCCTTGTACCCCACACATACAATTATCTGTAAGGTCCCTCAATGGAGTAGTGAATTTCAAACACAGGTTTAACCACAAAGACCAGGGAGGTTTTTCAATGCCTCGCAAAAGGGCACCGACTGCTAGATGTGTCAAAATAAACAGATGCTGAATATGGTGAAATTATTCATTAGGCTTTGAATGGTATACAGTGGCTTGCGAAAGTATTCACCCCCCTTGGCATTTTTCCCATTTTGTTGCCTTACAACCTGGAATTAAAATAGATTTTTGGGGGGTTTGTATCGTTTGATTTACACAACATGCCTACCACTTTGAAATGCAAAATATGTTTTATTGTGAAACAAACAAGAAATAAGACAAAAAAAACAGAAAACTTGAGCGTGCATAACTATTCACCCCCCAAAGTCAATACTTTGTAGAGACACCTTTTTCAGCAATTACATCTGCAAGTCTCTTGGGGAATGTCTCTATAAGCTTGGCACATCTAGCCACTGGGATTCTTGCCCATTCTTCAAGGCAAAACTGCTCCAGTTCCTTCAAGTTGGATGGGTTCTGCTGGTGTACAGTAATCTTTAAGTCATACCACAGATTCTCAATTGGATTGAGGTCTGAGCTTTGACTAGGCCAATCCAATACATTTAAATGTTTCCCCTTAAACCACTCGAGAGTTGCTTTAGCAGTATGCTTAGGGTCATTGTCCTGCTGGAAGGTGAACCTCCGTCCCAGTCTCAAATCTCTGGAAGACTGAAACAGATTATCCCTCAAGAATTTCCCTGTATTTAGCACCACCCATCATTCCTTCAATTCTGACCAGTTTCCCAGTCCCTGCCGATGAAAAACATCCCCACCGAATGATGCTGCCACCACCATGCTTCACTGTGCGGATGGTGTTCTCAGGGTGATGTGAGGTGTTGGGTTTGCGCCAAACATAGAGTTTTCCTTGATGGCCAAAAAGCTCAATCTGACCAGAGTACCTTCTTTCATATGTTTGGGGAGTCTCCCACATGCCATTTGGCAAACACCAAACGTGCTTGCTTGTTTTTGTCTTTAAGAAATGGCTTTTTTCTGGCCACTCTTTCGTAAAGCCCAGCTCTGTGGAGTGTACGGCTTAAAATGGTCCTATGGACAGATACTCCAATCTCTGCTGTGGAGCTTTGCAGCTCCTTCAGAGTTATCTTTGGTCTCTTTGTTGCCTCTGATTTATTCCCTCCTTGCCTGGTCCGTGAGTTTTGGTGGGCGGCTCTCTCTTGGCAGGTTTGTTGTGGTGCCATATTCTTTCCATTTTTTAATAATGGATTTAATGGTGCTCTGTGGGATGTTCAAAGTTTCTGATATTTTTTTTAGAACTCAACCCTGATCTGTACTTCTCCACAACTTTGTCCCTGACCTGTTTGGAGAGCTCCTTGGTCTTCATGGTCCCGCTTGCTTGGTGGTGCCCCTTGCTTAGTGGTGTTGCAGACTCTGGGGCCTTTCAAACAGGTGTATATACACTGAGATCATGTGACACTTAAATAAAGTCCACATGTGTGCAATCTAACTAATTATGTGACTTCTGAAGGTAATTGGTTGCACCAGATCTTATTTAGGGGCTTCATAGCAAAGGGGGTGAATACATATGCACTCACCACTTTTCCGTTTTGAATTTGTTTTGAATTTTTGAAACAAGTTATTTTTTTTAAATTTCACTATATCAATTTGGAATATTTTGTGTATGTCCAATATATGAAATCTAAATAAAAATCCATTTAAATTACAGCTTGTAATGCAACAAAATAGCAAAAACACCAAGGGGATTAATACTTTTGCAAGGCACTGTATAAATACACCCAGTCACTACAAAGATAAAGGCATCCTTCCTAACTCAGTTGCCTGAGAGGAAGGAAACTGCTCTGGGATTTCACCATGAGGCTGATGGTGATTTTAAAACAGTTTAATGGTTATGATCTGAGAGAACTGAGGATGGATCAACAACATTGTAGTTACTCCACAATACCAATCTAAATGAGTGAAAACAAGGAAGCCTGTACAGAATACAAATATTCCAAAACCTGCATCCTGTTTGCAACAAGGCACTTAAGTAATACTGCAAAAAAGGTGGCAATGAAATGAACTTATTGTCCTGAATGCAAAGCGTTATATTTGGGGGAAAACAACACAGCACATCACTGAGTACCACTCTTCATATTTTTAAGCATGGTGGTGGCTATGTTATGGGTATGCTTGTCATTGGCAAAGACTAGGGAGTTTTTTTTAGGTTAAAAAGAAACGGAACACAGCTAAACACGGGAAAAAATCTAGAGGAAAACCTGCTTCAATGTGCTTTCCACCAGACATTGGGCGACGAAGGAACCTTTTCCGAAGGGCAATAACCTAAAACAGGCCAAATCTACACTGGAGTTGCTTACCAAGATGTTCATGGGTGGTTTAGTTTTGAATTAAAATCAGCTTGAAAATCTATGGCAAGACTTGACAATGGTGGTCTAGCAATGATCAACAACCAACCTGACAGTGCTTGAAGAATTAAAAAAATAATAATAATGTGCAAATATTGTACAATCCAGGTGTGCAAAGCTCTTAGAGGCTTACCCTGGAAGACGCACAGCTGTAATCACTGCCAAAGGTGATTCCAACATGTATTGACTCAGGGGGTTGAATACTTATCTAATCACGACATATTAGTGTTTCATTTTTTTTATTAATTTGCAATAAACGTATGAATTTTTCGACCACTTTGACATTAGTATTTTGTGTAGACCGTTGACCCAAATATATTACAATTAAATCCATGTTAATCCCAATTTGTAACAACAGAATGTAGGAAAAAGTAAAGGGGTGTGAATACTTCCTGACGGCACTGTACTTCTGATGAGAGAGAGAAAACTTGTCAGCTCACTCACTGATTGATGAGTAAACAGTGAGGAAGACTGTCTGTATTTAATTACTGTATGACAGACGCTGTGAAGAGGAAAAGGGACAGACAGACAGTGGGCTGGAAACAGGAAGGAGTGCAGGGATGGTACCATTGAGAGGACACTCCTGGGAGTGTGTATACACTAGAAGCAGGTGTGTGTAGATTGGGAGTCAGAATATAAAAATAGTACACTAGGAGTGAGGGACTATTGTTTAGGAGAGGTGGGAATAGTATATCTTTGGGGTGCTACTAGGACTGTTTACTGGTAGGATATATACTGGGGTTGAGGGAGGGAACTGGCCTTGTCTCTACCTTAGTGTGTTGCTGAGAGGTCTTCCTCGGAGCGGATTTGGCCTTCACCGTGCTGCTCTCTCTCTACCCAAACACCTGCAACAACACTGGAAGGAGCCCATGTTCCAGTGTGTGTGTGTGTGTGTGTTTTCCACCATCACCAAACGATGTTTAGATGCTGTCAGAGGTGAAAATAGAGGTAATACCTCCCTCTAGTGGTGGTCCCAGGCTAGTGCAGTTCCATCCATCACATCCACCTGCCTGACTGTCAGCACACTTCCAAGTCTTCATTTAAACTCAGCAAAAAAAGAAACGTCCCTTTTTCAGGACCCTGTCTTTCAAGGATAATTCATAAAATCTTAATTGTAAAGGATTTAAACACTGTTTCCCATGCTTGTTCAATGAACCATAAACAATTAATGAACACGCACATGTGGAACTGTCGTTAGGACACTAACAGCTTACAGACTGTAGGCAATTAAGGTCACAGTTATGAAAACTTAGGACACTAAAGAGGCCCTTCTACTGACTCTGAAAAACACCAAAAGAAAGATGCCCAGGGTCCCTGCTCATCTGCATGAATGTGCCTTAGGCATGCTGCAAGGAGGCATGAGCACTGCAGATGTGGCCAGGGCAATAAATTGCCATGTCCGTACTGTGAGAAGCCTAAGACAGCGCTACAGGGAGACAGGATGGACAGCTGATCGTCCTCGCAGTGGCAGACTACATGTAACAACACCTGCACAGGATAGGTACATCTGAACATCACACCTGCGGGACAGGTACAGGATGGCAACAACAACTGCACGAGTTACACCAGGAATGCACAATCCCTCCATCAGTGCTCAGACTGTCCGCAATAGGCTGAGAGAGGCTGGACTGAGGGCTTGTAGGCCTGTTGTAAGGCAGGTCCTCACCAGACATCACCGGCAGCAACGTTGCCTATGGGCACAAATCCACCATCGCTGGACCAGACAGGACTGACAAAAAGTGCTCTTCACTGACAAGTCGCGGTTTTGTCTCACCAGGGGTGATGGTCGGATTTGCATTTATCGTCGGAAGGAATGAGCGTTACACCGAGGCCTGTACTCTGGAGCGGGATCTATTTGGAGGTGGAGGGTCCGTCGTGGTCTGGGGTGGTGTGGCCACACCAGATACTGACTGTTACTTTTGATGTTGACCCCCCCCTTTTGTTCAGGGAGACATTGATCTCAGATGTTGAATCTTGTTATGGTCATACATATATTTACACACGTTAAGTTTGCTGAAAATAAACGCAGTTGACAATGAGAGGACGTTTATTTTTTTTCTGAGTTTATTATTCAAAGAAAAGAGTATGTGTGTGTGCCTCTATCAGAGACTGCCCAACCCTCATACCCACCCACACACACACATTATATTTTCAATGCACTGTGAAGTTGATTTACGGTACCGTCTCTGACTGTACCACGTATTGACCACCAGATGGTGACAAAGTCCATGTTTTGGAAGTCGTCAAAGAAGATGCCACAGTAACTATTTTATTCTGGCACTAATGCCTGAAGAGTCAACCCCCCTGTCGTGAGTCTGGTTCCTCTCAAAGTTTCTTCCTTCCAGGTAGTTTTTCCTGGTCACTGTACTAGTGCTTGCTGACTCACTTTAGGTTACTGTAAGGCACTTTGCAAATGTTTTGGTTAAGTCGGTGTATCTGTCCTCAATTTGCACAGATATGATCAAAACTAGTTTTCAGATTTCTATTCTACCAAACCTAACCTAATTCATAGGGAGGAAGATGGTCATCGCAGTTTCAGAGCGGGGAGAAATTCAAGAGCATGTTCAATGAAGAGTTCAGTGGTAATGCTCTCGAGTGCATCAGACAGAATGGCTGGGTATAAATTGAGTCAATCCAATGTTGTGGGGCTCAATCAGAAAACATGCAGCTATCATCAGAGAGGTGACCTGATGATGAAGACTTGGTAACACGCTCAGGCGTTTCCATGGAGACAGAAACAGAAGTAGTTGTTCCTACTCAGGTAATATGAGTATTTATCAGTGGGCCTGTAGAGACATACACTGCTACCAGAACAAACTCACAAGAAAGTCATTTAAAGGGTAAATCTGTGATTGCTACGTCAATTTTTTTTTTTTACTTTTAAATTCATGACATGCCACCGTCCCATTGATTCTTGAAGAATATAACTCATAAATGCCGCATAAGTTAGCCGAATTGTCTTACCCCATCAGAACCCAAAATATAAGCTTGTTTTACTCCTTTGCTAGTAAACAATGATTTGCAGACCAACACTGTATTGCCTCAAAACATGGTTAAACTTTAAAACATGTTGTTCTCATGGATGGTCAATCCTTGCACCCATAGCTCTGTTTATGATTTTAAGAAGGGTTACATTTCTCCACCCCCATCCCTACGCTATTTACCAAATCAGTGGCGGGGGTCATTGATTTGTCATTATTTGAACTGCAGATTGCCCCTTTAACGTTGGTTAATAAGATGTACACTGCTGTGAAAGTACTGAAGCCACACCTGCACAGGACTCCTGCTAGGCAGTAGGAAGTGAAAATAATTGAATGAAGAAATGATGGAAAAGTTCACAGCAATTATTTCTATGTGTAAGGGATGAGTTTATAAGTGCTGGAACAAAGACCGGATGCGCTCTGTTCACGTCGTAACCAGTGTGAGACACCATAACCTCACATGGAGACTGGCTGCTGCCCCCATAAACACACCCACTAGACTAGACAGACCACCAGCACACCATAACGCGGGTCTGCCCTTACAGTGAGTGATTCTCAACTGAATCAATCTAAATCCTGTCTAACAATAACAATAGGCTGGGCTTGGATGTTTACATTCACTTGTTATGCAACCCTCTCCTGGTCATTGTAATGAATCTGACGAAGAATTAGACCAAAAATATACATCATCATAGCATTATATAGGCATAGTTTCTCTTGCCCTCGGCTAGTCTTCTTTAAATGGGCTAGAAATCAGTTTCCAAAGTGGGCACTGTTTAGGCCTATACTTTCAAATCATAACCTAAATATAAACCTCATCTCCACGAGCTAAATACTGTCAAATTAAAATGCATTCAGATGATTTTACAAAAAAATGAAATACTACTTCTTGTTTGAAAGCAGAAAATTACCCTAGACAAGTGTAACTAACATGCGCAGTGCCCAACGTGGCGCAATAACAAAACCAAACGTTCAGTTGGATAATACGCCCCACTCGGGATGAAACCAGAAATGGTACAGCGTTTCCCCCGCTTTAATCTGAAAGGATGCTTTGTTTTTATGATTCATTATCGAGTATTTATTGTGTGCGCTATTCGTAAGAGCTTTACGGTCGAACAAAATGTATTGGTACGTTTACCATACAGTGGAAAATAATATCCATATTTTGAGAAGTCGCGAGATATCGACACCAGCGACTCCACAATGGCCACAATGTGTTGTCAAACGTGAAGGACGAAGTGAACTGCTCTCACTGATTAACAAAAGTCCCCGGAGCCAGCCAGCCACCATCCCCTTACGCATTCCACGCAATGAGGAAGAAATGTTGCGAATCCGTGAAAGAAAATACCATAAAACGATGCCTACACTGTTCCATAACATCTCCAACTCGTCTCCACTAGCGAGCGCGCATTGATTGTTTAGCGTTTGGGTTTACAGTTATCTTTCAACGAGTAGCAGTCTCCATTAGCAACACCATATCCCATGGGCGTGCGAGGGCCGCGGGCTGTGACGCAAATGCCACTGGTGATTTGCAAACTTGACAGATCTAATTCAATGTGGCTAGATGACTATTCACCCCGCATTTAAAACTATAACATTCCCCTCCGTGCAGATGCCAGTAGCCACTAGCCAGCATATTATGTTAGGATTCGTTGCATAACTCGCCAGACCAACTTAATAAATTGTGCAACGGGAGAGAACGGGTGCAGTAGCCAGTGTGGATATTGTTACGTTTTGAATATGATGGCCCAATCAACAAAACACGTGAAATGACACAGCGACTTATAGTGACTTCGCTAAACATGGATCTATGGTAGCCAGCACTTGGCTACGTTCTGCTAGGACGCATGCAGCTGACGTTAGAGGAGGGCAGGGCAGGGCAGCCAGCGAGTGGAACTTGGGACTTCATTCATACATAGACCATACGGGCGCCCGGATAAAAGGGCTGCATGAATACTGTATTGTGTGCTCTTTTCTCCAAGAGTCCCCAAGTATTTACAAAAGGTTCGCCCAAAAATATTGTGGCGAAACACAGGTGGTTTCAGCAGCTGCCGATACGTATGGAAAACCATTCACGCCACCAAACATTTTTTAAACGTCTACTACCTAAAAATGTCACGATAAACTTACCTACATCAACATTTTGATATAGTAGATCATACATAAACTCAGCAAAAAAAGACACGTCCTCTCACTGTCAACTGCGTTTATTTTAAGCAAACTTAACATGTGTGAATATTTGTATGAACATAACAAGATTCAACAACTGAGACATAAACTGAACAAGTTCCACAGACATGTGACTAACAGAAATTGAGTAATGTGTCACTGAACAAAGGGGGCGGGGGCCAAATCAAGTAAATCAGTATCTGGTGTGGCCACAAGCTGCATTAAGAACTGCAGTGCATCTCCTCATGAACTGCACCAGATTTGCGAGTTCTTGCTGTGAGATGTTACCCCACTCTTCCACCAAGGCACCTGCAAGTTCCCGGGCATTTCTGAGGGGAATGGCCCTAGCCCTCACCCTCCGATCCAACAGGTCCCAGACATGCTCAATGGGATTGAGATCCGGGCTCTTCGCTGGCCATGGCAGAACACTGATATTCCTATCTTGCAGGAAATTACGCACAGAATGAGCAGTATGGCTGGTGGCATTGTCATGCTGGAGGGTCTTGTCAGGATGAGCCTGCAGGAAGGGTACCACATGAGGGAGGAGGATGTCTTCCCTGTAACGCACAGCATTGAGATTGCCTGTAATGACAACAAGCTCAGTCCGATGATGCTGTGACAAACCGCCCCAGACCATGATGGACCATCCACCTCGATCCCGCTCCAGAGTACAGGCCTCGGTGTAACGCTCATTCCTTCCGACGATAAACACGAATCTGACCATCACCCCTGGTGAGACAAAACCACAACTCGTCAGTGAAGAGTACTTTTTTGCCGGTCCTGTCTGGTCCAGCGACGGTAGGTTTGTGCCCATAGGCGACGTTGTTGCCGGTGATGTCTGGTGAGGACCTGCAAGCCCTCAGTCCAGCCTCTCTCAGCCTATTGCGGACAGTCTGAACACTGATGGAGGGATTGTGCATTCCTGGTGTAACTCGGGCAGTTGTTGTTGCCATCCTGTACCTGTCCCGCAGGTGTAATGTTCGGATGTACCGATCCCGTGCAGGTGTTGTTACACATGGTCTGCCACTGCAAGGACAATCAGCTGTCCATCCTGTCTCCCTGTAGCGCTGTCTTAGGCGTCTCACAGTACGGACATGGCAATTTATTGCCCTGGCCACATCTGCAGTCATCATGCCACTGGCACGTTCACGCAGATGAGCAGGGACCCTGGGCATCTTTCTTTTGGTGTTTTTCAGGTTCAGTAGAAAGGCCTCTTTAGTGTCCTAAGTTTTCATAACTGTGACCTTAATTGCCTACAGTCTGTAAGCTGTTTGTGTCTTAATGACAGTTCCACAGGTGCATTTTCATTAATTGTTTATGGTTCATTGAACAAGCATGGGAAACAGTGTTAAAACCCTTTACAATGAAGATCTGTGAAGTTATTTGGCTTTTTACAAATTATCTTTGAAAGACAGGGTCCTGAAAAAGTGATGTTTCTTTTTTTGTTGAGTTTATATAGGACATGTTTCTTCATTTGTAGCATTGTGTGGCGATGTCCATCTATCCACTTTGCAGAGATCAGCACAGCAGGGCCACCAGCAAAGGAATGGTCAGCTGGTATTTGCCTCAACACTTTGATTTGGTTTAATACAAAATATTGAACCAAAAGCACTGAGAAGATGGAACAAAGTAGCCTACTGTTGTTTAGACTGATTTGCCTCATGATTTGTCAACTCGTGCACAATTCATTGGCGCTTCAGTCTGATCGACGTTGTTTCCACGGAATTTGAATGAAATTACGTTCAACCAACATAGAATAGACGTTGAAATGACGTCTGTGCCCAGTGGGTACTAATAACAACCACAGCTAACAACCACCACTACAGCACAACTTTGGTTTATATTCAAACTTTGGCTGGCTAGGCTACCTAGACATTTTTAATTCAAAAAGATTGATTGGAATGAATCAATCAACACAATAGTGATGGCATACTGTTTGATTAACTCTTCAATTACAAATGCAAAGGCCTACATGATTCAGCACTGAATAAAGCAAGCTCAGCCCTGTTAGTTTTATTGTCCAATTGCAATTGTTGTCTCTTTGTCTGTGTAAAGGACTTCCAATTAGTTCATTTTTGAAATATAATGAATATGAACAAGTGCAAGGTTGTTGCAGTTTGACAGGGTATTAATGGTTTCGTCCTCCCTAGGGCCCAGAGTAAAACAACAACAACATATGACCTGATTAGAAAAAAACTCTGGTCCCATCATAGCCCATATAAAACTGTTTTACATTTGATTTATTACTATGTCCTACCCTACAACTTGGGTCTGGAGTTTTACCTAGTTAGGTTTGCCTACCAGATCAGGAGGAACTCTGTGCCCCTCACTCTGGGGCATAGCCTAGTGGTTAGAGCATTGGACCAGTAACTGAAAGGTCGCTGGTTTGAATACCCAAGCCGACAAGGTGAAAGATCTATGTGCCCTTGAGCTCCAGGGGTGCTGTACTACTATGGCTGACCCTGTAAAACAACACATTTCACTGCACCTGTCCAGTGTGTGTGACAATACAACTTTTGGGGGGGAGGGGGGGAAGAAACATATCCTATATAGGCCTAGAGAACTATCTAAAAATGTCAACTTAGTATCACAAAATGTTGATTTATGTAGGCCCATCTCAAAATGTCGACTTAGTGTCTGAACATTTTGAGATAGTGTCAACATTTTATGACTTAGATATCTGCATTTTGAGATAGTAGGCCTGTTGACATTGTGTGAATGGGCTTCCATAGATATGTGCAAAGCAGCATATCGTTGCGCAGCACTGAACTTCCCCAGTTTTGTGCTAACTACGTGATTGTCCAAAGGACCATTTTATTCAGTCTGTCCTCATTGGCAATCTGGGAGCCAGGGCGCAGGGCAGTTTACCGTTCTCATGGCACGATTTGCATTGCCCCATTATCCCCGAAAATCTCCTTTACACGGTTATATTGTCAGCCTCAAAACGCCAGTATTTTGAGCAACAAAAGACCAGCTTAACTTGATCAAAGCAGAAGCCAAGTACAAAATGCACCTTTCAAGCCGTAAAAGAGAGGCCCCTTCTACATATTGCAGCATGGCAGGGGAGTGCGGCGTAAAAACGGGCTAACCCAGACAAAATAAATACAAAGAGAACGTACAACACTCACATAAACACATCCATCACCATCTTAGGGAAATCCCTAAACCACTCTCAGATATTTGGCTTTGTAAAGACTCTCCCGAGGGGACGATATTACGAATGTAAAACCCTGCGCTTTGCGGCTCTGTGCCACCTTTTCCAAGAAGCAGCTTGGCGCACAGACCGGTGACCCTTCCGGCTTTGCGCGTCTTTATAACGACTAGATTTTACCAACAAATATAATTGTAACAATGAAATATGAATAAATACATCTAGTTGTAACTATCATCGTATTTGAGTTCCTGGAAATATTATTTAAGGGCGAGTTTGAGTCGCCGAAACCAATTCCTCTCCCCTCCATGGACAGGCAGAACAAGAGAAGGATGACGCCATTTTCTGCAAAAACAACCACGTTCGGGGAGCCAAGGCGAGGGCTTTTACGCTTCCATAACGCGTTCCAGGTCTTCGATCAGACATTTAGGGCGAATATAAATGTGTTAAGAATAGTTCTTACCTGTAGAAGTCTTAACCTGACGATGGAATCCGGTTTCACTGAGTAAAGCTACGGGCTTGGGCCGGAGAGCTACTTCGAGTCCGCGTCCCTGTCTGTAGCTAGCCGGAGATTGTTTATTACGCCTCTCAGCGCTCGGCTCGCTCCCTCGCGCTGAACAGTTCCTCCAGCAGCTGCCTTTGTGCACTCAGAGGAGACCTTTCAGCTAAAGGCGGCCGCTGCGCAAAGGTGCAGCACTTCTACTTTTCTTTATAAATGCCAGTGTCGTTGGCACTTTGGGGGGTAGGAGAGGAATAGTTGACCCCCCGTGATCGAGGAACACTGTTGCCAAATTCAGGCCGTTTAGTGCTCCATTTACTAAGCGCGCGCACAGGCTTTCCAGAATCCAGGACACACAAATTAAACCGAAACGTTAGCTCGTTTTGTTCTCTTCTGCGCATACTTATCGTGTATAAAAGTGCATTATTCCCTGGGAAAAGTCGTAAAACGCTAAAGCAGAATGTAAAGAATAATCTGGCGATGTGGAACTGTTGGAAATGTTGCACAATGGCCATTTATAATTTTTGTGTTGGAGTTTATTTAATAATAGGCCAAACACAACAATGCCAACATTTTGGGGGAAAAATACATTTATTTCAATAAATCTAAATTATTTATCTTGCCACAAAATCGCAACCTGCAATTGTTCACCTGCGGGTTGAAGTTGACGAGTAGCCTATCCAATGATGCATTTGTTTAATTAAGGATCAAATCATTTATTCAGCCTAGTTTTACTTTCATATGTGATAAGATAGGCCTATGTTATAATAATGACATTTCTATATTTCAATATTTCCCTTGATACACAGGAAGACCGCAATCAAATTTCCCCTAAAGAACACATCATCTTCAGCCCTTTTGATAATCTTATCTTATTTTTAAAAAGTTTAGTCTAGAACATTCCAGTAGCCTATTAGATAAGCCTATATTTTCATATTGCATAAGTAGTCCTATAGCATAGCTACAATTAGTCAGTGCAGATTATGAATTGTAATGATATGTTAATATTGGTTACAATAATGCATGTCGAGAATCGGCACCAGCCTGGTCTCATAGACTAGACATAACATAGTTAATCTATATCCGGGACATTTAAATTAGTATGTTACGTTGTGTCTGGTATGGTGACATAAGACAGAAGGTTACTTAAGGCAAACACAATAGGGTGGTTGGTCAGGGTGGATGGGTGGGTCTATAACTGGACAATCTGGCAACCCAAAGGTTGCGTGTTTGAATCTCATCAAGGACAACTTTAGCATTTTAGCAACTTTGCAACTACTTACTACTTTTTAGCTACTTTCTACTACTTAGCATGTTAGCTAACCCTTCCCCTAACCTTAACCCAACTCCTAACCTTAACCCCTAGCCTAGCTAACATTAGTCACATAGCTAATGTTAGCTAAAACAAATTGGAATTCTTAACATATATGTTTTGGAAATTCGTAACATATTGTATGAATTGCAATTCGTAACATATATGAATTGAAATTCATAACATATTATATGAAAGGGATGATGGACATCCACAAATTAGTACATACCATATGAAACGCAGTGGAGGCTGGTGGGAGGGGCTATAGGATGACAGGCTAATTATAATGTCTGGAATGGAATAGTACCACATATGAGTCCATTCCAATAATTCCATTCCAGCCATTACAATGAGCCCATCCTCCTATAGCTCCTCCCACCAACCTCCACTGATGAAAAGCAACATATCATACATACTAATTGAAGTTCTTCGGTTTACTTTTACTATGTTATGTCTACCCCTATGTCCAGGTTGGCGGCACCCAGTCTGTGAATTTTAGTTTTTTTGGATAGCCAAATTAAATTTTGGCATAAAAGCAACCTTGCCAAATAGCTTACCATATGGATTGATAAAATGTTGCTCAAATGTAATAACGTTTCTACAACGTTGTGAATTCCTTTAGAAGAATATGATTTTCAGCATTAAATGTTCTAGTGTGCTTAATAGTGATGAGTAGAGATGGGGCTACCCACAGGTTCGATGGATGGCATTCCAATAACTTTATGTTCCTTGCTAGCAAGATGTTGCAACATTTTGTTGCTATGCTACCGCAATCTGTCGTGAGCACCAAAAGTGTCGCTTAGCTAATCACGTTATGAATAAAAATGTGGACATGGTGAAACGGGCCTAAAGGTACGAAGATTGGCGCAAAGTTGGTATATTATTCATTATAAACTGTGTGGTTTGAGCCCTGAATGCGGATTGGCTGAAAAAAAACATTTTTACTGCTCTAATTACGTTGGCAACCAGGTTATAATAGCAATAAGGAACCTTGGGGGTTTGTGGTAGATTGCCAACATACCACGGCTAAGGGCTGTGTCCAGGGTCTCTGCGATGTGTCGTGCATAAGAACAGCCCTTAGCTATGGTATATTGGCCATATACCACACCCCCTCGTGCCTTATTGTTTAAATAACTAAAATATCAATAATATTAGGCTAATCATTCAAACATAGGCCTAAAAGTTAGGGCTGTAGGCCAGCAATATCTCACCATGTGATGTGTGTTTTAGACATTATTTAACAGGTATTATTGGCCTAAATATTGTTTAGCCAATGTCCACATAATATAGTACTAATAACTAGTCTAAAAGTAGTTGGAACCAACTTCTTGCATAGCCTACAAATTGGGGCTTCTGAAAAATATAGTTGTTGTGGTATTTGAGTAGACCTCTTGAGTTATAATCCCCGAGACCAGACCCTGTCCTCTAGGCCCAGTGAGAAATACAACAAAAGGTGGCCACCGCTATCGGCCAGACAATTAACCAAAGGACCAGCATTAAACTATTATCATAAGAATGCTGTTTGCGATGGGGGGAAAGCCCTCTGAATTCATTGACATGCTGCATAGTGTTGGAAACCTTTTATGTCATCAATTACATGCAAGCTGCCTTTGCCATTTAACCTACTGACAGCTTTTTGACATTTTGTAGCGCTAGTTGTCTGTGTTGCTATAATAACCACTCGACAACACACAAATATATGATTTTAAAAGTGAATAGAAAAGGCTCTTATGAGGTCTTCCAGCAAGCCTACCAATTCTGGCGATGGGGCGGCACCTGTTGCTGCACAGGCATAGTCTACAACGCATCACTTTTACAGGTGGATGGATAGGCTACTATGAAGAATAGGATGAACACAGCTCTGTAGTAGCTATCCCTACACACCAGGACTTGTTGTTCACTTCATATATTATGAGCGGAAGGATGCACCATGCCCAGTCCAGCTCAGATGCCAGTTTGTTGACAAACATAATTATCAGGTCTGGTTCCAAAATGGATTCTTACTCACCTACTAGACTGTATACCAAGTGATCGTTTGTGGTCAAGTGTACAAGGGGACACAAAGATATCCTAAACATCAGTACTACACCCACCTTGGCCTTTACTCACTGCTCCAGTCCATATGGCACAATCCATACATTTTATATTAGGTGGGCCTTTAAAGTGCCACCCCTGCAGGAATGAGGGGAATTGACTTTGCAAGTGTACAGAGGACTAATTCAAGTTAAGGGAAATGTATGGGTGTATGTTCTTCTTTCAGGCATAATTCATTGTGTACATCTTTACCCCACGGGAAACAAAGAAATCTCAATTGCATACTCCTCGCGTCCTCGCTTTTCCTCCTTCTAAAAACCCATTGGAGGAGAAGGTCAGAGGGGTGGGACATCTGACTTTTTATCCAATGGGTATTGAGGAGGCAAGGAGAGAGGACGCTATGAGTATGAAATTGAGATTCTCCCATGGAATTACTATCCTGCTATGCTGAATCATGCACCTGGGTGGATTTATTCCATCAAGAAGGGACAGGACAAAACAGCAGGTCAAAAAATTATTTGATATATAATATTTTTTTATCCAAAACATAGTCAAACCTGAAAATACACATCTAAACGTGTTGATAACACCATGGGGACAACAGGATAAAAGTGTCACCCAGGAGTAGAAAGCACATGATGGACGCCACCACGGACTGATAAGGTGAACCAGTGACCATTTCATAGTAAGACCTTGACAAGAACCTGGTTCTGCTTTATTTACAGTGAATACAAAAATAAGGCCTAACTTACAGAGAGACATCCATGTCCTGGGTGAGTAGTAAGGAGACTGCACTGAACCACTAGTCCACTCAAGTCTGCGTCATTCCCTATAGTGCACTACTTAGGCACTGTATTTCCCGATTCAGTGCCCTTGTTTTGACCAGGGCACTTATATTAGGGCATTGGTCAAAAGTAGTGCACTACAGGGAACAGCGTGCCATTTCAGACCAACACGTAGGGAAGACCTCAATTGCATACTCCTCGTGTCCTCTCTCCTGCCGTCATTATCCTCCCATTGGAGGAGGTCAGATGGGCGGGACCTCTGGCTTTCTTATCCAACGGGTTTTGAGAAGACGAGGAGCAAAGGACACGAGTCCAATTAGACGGCGTATCTGCTGTTCCACACGCAGTAAAAATAGCAAGGAGGCAAAGTTAACACTCAGGAATAATACCTAGTCAGCCACGTGCCGTTTGCTTACCTAAATCACTGGAGAGGGGCATTGGTGGCTCCAGACCTGACCAACCAGTGGAGTAGTGCACACATTTTCAGTGATTGAACAGTAACTTGTAATTGATGAGTTATAAACTGATATGTATTATGTAGGCCTAATACTATGTTGGGAGAAGTTACATGCCATCGACATTGACCATGAGCAGAAAGCGAGCATATACGAGTCATTTGAGTGTGTCGGAGGTCATCCGAGATGGTGAAAAGAGACAATACTTTCACCTACGAGCACTTACAGAAATATGGAGTGCTGCAGATGAGGGCCTAAGGACTTGGAAGAGTGTGCACCTCTGCAGAGGCAGGGTCTGAAGACAAACAGCAGGCGTAGAAACATTCCCCCACTGTACCTACTTTTCCCAGCCCCTCTCCCTGGACCATGCAGACCTACAGTGTTTGTGATTTCCCTTAGCCATGGAGACAGACACATTCAGTAAAATTGTCAAAATAAAATTGACAAAATAACCTTGTCTGAGATTCAGATAGCCTACACCTTTCAAACTCAACTCTGGACCTCAAAGCCAGTTCCAATGCATTTTCCCCATTGTTCCCATCTAAATCGGGGACCGATTTAGACCTGGGACACCAGGTGTGTGCAATTAATGATCAGGTAGAACAGAAAACCAGCAGGCTCCAGACCTCATGGGGTAAGAGTTGAATAGCCCTGGCCTACACTGTAGCCTAAAGTACACTGGTTTATAAAGGGGATTGAAGTCACAAGGAATACAGGCCTAGTCTTCATATTTACTGTTGTTGACAAAACACCTTTACAAATATATACAGTGCCTAGTGAAAGTCTACACACCCCTTGCACAGCCTTCGCATTTTGCAGCCTTACAATTCCATCTAAAAAGGGAATACATTCGATTTTTTCCTTCCGATCTACAAAACCGTCAACATTTTCAAAGTGAAAGAAAATTAAAGAACAGTATCCAAATTCATATATTTTTTTTTTAACAAAGTCATCTTGATTGTGCGTGTCTTCACACCTCAGAGTTCATACTTGGTGGGAAGCAAATATCTATAGAAATAGAAGTAGATTAACGATCTGGGCATATGAGGAAAAAGTGCAAAAGAGAAGATCTGAAAAAGCATTACTTTTCCTTCAGGCAACCACTGACATTCCCCATGTATGTAACAGTAGGGGCGCTGCCACTGTTCAGAAAAACGCATCTAAATAATCTGAAGTAACTTCCTATCACAAGAACTCGCTAGACGCAAGTCAAATTCCTGGTTAGCAACCCCCACGTTGCTCTAAACTACACCTGAGTTTTCAGATGAGGAAAGACGAAGGAGGAGAAGAGGCCACTTTAGACTATTGAGATGCAGCCCATGTCAGTGACGTCCCTGTAGAGTGTCTGAGGAAAGACGAAGGAGGAGACGAGGAGAAGAGGCCACTTTAGACTATTGAGATGCAGCCCATGTCAGTGACGTCCCTGTAGAGTGTCTGAGGAAAGACGAAGGAGGAGACGAGCAGAAGAAGCCACTTTAGACTATTGAGATGCAGCCCATGTCAGTGACGTCCCTGTAGAGTGTCTGAGGAAAGACGAAGGAGGAGACGAGGAGAAGAGGCCACTTCAGACTATTGAGATGCAGCCCATGTCAGTGACGTCCCTGTAGAGTGTCTATCACTGACAGAACAGAAAAACACACTGCAGTGGAACCAGCGGTATTAAAAGGAGTTGGCTTGTGCCATATGTACATTTCTGTAATGTACACGTCAATCAAGCAGACATACAAGTCTGTCAGAGACCAGTGGAAGAGAAGGAGAAGTCGTGTTGACAGGTAGAAACATTGGAAGAAGTGTGAAAAGGGAGAACCGCAGGCAAAAAGGACCCTTAAAAATACATGTCACCAAGCGGGTAAAACACTTTAGCTTGAGTTCTTTTAGTAATGGGAGACTAATAATAAATATAAAAATAATAAAATATATGTACACATTTCAACAATAACAACTATGATAATAATAATACTTTTAAAAAATTGACATACAAATATAATTTGTCTGTAGCTCTACTCTGGTCAGTAAGAAAATTAAGAAATTATAAATTATTATACATAAAAAAATCCAACACCATCGTTTTTCCATTTAGGGTGTCGGTCCTCTCTGTGTTGCAACATTTGAGACGAAAAATAAAAACAATCCTCGATAACCTGAATTCTTCCTATTTTGAAAGACATTTCATGAAAAAGTGTCAGTATAAAGTCTTCCCTTGTGTGACAGACAGGTTGGTGTGTAGCCTCTGGAGTCCAGGAGGAGGAGAGTAAGTGCACTTTGAACTCTGGCATGCTGGAGAGAAGGGTGTGTGTGGTGAGGAGTGGAGGTCTGCTGGGGCTGTCAATACAGGTCTGTCTGAGGAAGTTGTTGGACATGGGAATTCCTGCCTGGTCACCTGACCACACAGGAACGGGATACTACAACAACAAAATGTCTAAATGCATGTAGAGCGGTGATAAAGATGCCAACCTAAAGCAGGTTCCCTTTTCAGAGGGCAGTTTGTGATGATGAGTGCCTTGATTTGAGTGCTTCACCCTGTAACCATGGAGACTACCTCTGCAGAACCGCCCATTGGCTGATCAACGTGTGGGCGGGATTCTGGGGAGGGACCACACAACCTAATATGGGATGGGCAGTGTGAGAGGAGGAGCCAAATCATTCTGACCCACCAATGACTCCAAGTCCCAGAATCCCTCATGGGTACAGGTGCAGTGCTGAGTGACATCACTGTTAACAGGGCAGGGCCCTGTGGTACTAACATCGTGTCAAAGGTCACAGGTCCAGCCACACAACATTCTGTCCATGTCTCCTGTTATTGTCAATGATGCAACTTGGACTGCAAGAGGAAAGAGAGATACAGGGAGAGGGAGAGCAGGGGGAGGGCAAGAAAGGGAGATTCAAGTTGACAGTCAAGCTCAACCCATATCCAAAGACGACATCAATCTGTATAATCCATGACAGTAAATATAAATATGAGGCAGGCTATTTTTATTTGAGCCAAGGTAACTTCAGCTGTCAAGTGAGGTGAATTACCATGTGAGTAACCAGGTGAGTTAGGTGTGTTTACCTGTCGAGGTGACTCGGGGCCTGAGGCCAGAAGTCCAGTGTTGTTCCTCCTGAAGATGCCGTCCAGCCCTGCTGCTGCTTTGGTCACCTTACTGGGCTTTCTTCCTCCTCTGTACGCACTGGGGCTCCTCCTCTTTCTCCCCTCCATCCCTCCTCCGTAGACCAGGGGGCTGGGAGGAGGAAGGGGGCTGGGAGTAGGGCGTAAGGGGCTGGGGTGATCCTTAGTGAGGGGGTAGGGTGTGGTGGTGGTTTGGTCAGGGTTGGAGTACCAGTCCTCAGCCCTGACCCCCACCTCACTGGCACTGTGTCCTAAGGTCTTTCTCCTACCACTAAGGAGGGGCACGCCAGAGCGGAGCATGGGGGTGGGAGTCAGAGTTTGGTAGCTGCTGTTGTTCCCCCTGAGAGTGTCAGAACTAGGTGGAAGGGTGGTCCGCCTCTTCTTGGCCGCGCCACCAGTGGCCCCTGGGGGCCTGATGGGTTTGGTGGTAGTGCCATTACGGGGTTTCCCTAGGGCGGAGACAGGGCCCACGGGCTGGGAGGGGTCCCTGACGCCAAACAACCCTGCTGCTGATGCATCCTGGGGAAAGGCTGTGGAGTAGGGCCCAATGGAGAAGGCTCCGTTGGTGGAGGGAGGGAAGGAGAGGGGGGGAGGAGGGGTGAGAGAGCTGGGGGAGGGAGTGCTGATAGGAGGGCTCCCGAGGGAGAGAGGACTCTCAGCAGCCAGGGGCACCTTTCTGTAACACAGCAGAGGACAGGGACGTTAGAAAAACCAGAGCAATAATGAAATACCTATAGATTTACAGGGGTTCAGAGACATTTCTGTCTAGAATATGAGCTGGCTGCTGATGTCCTATGCCAGAGCCCCAGCAGAACCAGGTCATACTAACATCCGCCATTCCACACCTATTAATAGTGTCTATGAGTCTCTGTGTGTCTTCCCTAGACAGCTGAACTCACTTTCTCCATAGAGCATCACAGAAGTCGAAAGCTGGATGTAAATACATTGGAGTTGGTCCCAGAGCCCCAGAACACGGGCTGACAAATCATTTATGCTGGTACAATAAATACACGCACACACTTTCCTCACCTCCACATCTGAGCGTTGACATGTTTCTCCACCATGCAGTGCAACGCCAGCCTCATCCTGTCCCACCGCCGGTCAAACACATAGTGACCACGTCCCATCAGCCTGCTGCTGAACGCACAGCACTGAGACACGGAGGGAGGGGTTAACAGTCAGAAGAAAAAAAATTGATCAAATCAGCCTGTATGGATGGCTTCAAGCTAGGGGTGTAACGGTTCACCAAACCCATGGTTCGGTACGCATTGAGGTTTTGGGGTCATGGTTCGGTTTCGGGACAGCGGGAAGACTAAAATGCCATTCACAATGTTCAGCACTCAGAATGTTCCTGGCATTGTCTGTTGTGACAGGATTGTTATGTTGGTTTCCACTCTGACGCGGCGTTTGTAGCCATGTGGGAGGTGGGAATTTACCAGTTGTGAAGTCGTAAATACCAGTTGGCTGCATTCATGTGATTTGAACTCATTGAGAAACGCAGATTGGCTAATGGCTAAACTAAAAGTACAGCTATTAGACAGTTATACAGTTCAAATCCACATAAAATAGATTGCGTTTTCTAAATAATGTTTTGTTGTTGCATTTAACTTCTAAAAACGCTGTTATAGAGGCCATTTCCTTAGTAGGTAAAGTCAAAGGTCAGTATGTGGGAGAAGGGGGAGCTCAGGATGATAGACGAGTTTCATAAAAGTAATTACCAGTTGGAGGGCCGTTTGAGTGGTAAATTCCCACTTCCATCTTGGTTACGAACACACCATGACACTGTCTCCTTCAGTGCCAGTGAAGTTTGTAATGTGGCTCGGGCACTTTCACAAGGTACTGGCTGAAACCCCCTATTTTCAACCACCGAAAATAGGCGCATATCCGCGGCTACAAACCAAAGACTGTAATTTTTTTTAACATAGCCTACCTATCGCTCTTATAATTTCTTCGGCCCGGTCAGAATCAGCTCCCACGGGCTGCTTGCATGCGGTATACTGAGGTGATGTCAACGTATTTGTCAACATTTGAGGTGTTGGCAGCCGCATAGGCTATTCTCGTTGAGCATGGCGACATAGAGTTGTGGGTAAAACATTAACAGTATGTCCATCGCTAACGTAATCTACTAGGAAGACAAAATGTTCCCAAACGGGAGATATAAGCGATGGAGGATCCTCCAATTCTGGTTTATCGACCCCACTATAGAACTAGTTCCTGGCTGCGCCTCACAAGAGAGCACATTGAAATGCGCACATTAATCAAAATTTTAATCTTAATTGGCGCATAGTTTGTTTTAATGGAATAGCCTGAAATGGGATTTCTTTTCAGCTCAGATTTATTTATATGTATTAATTTGTGTTCACAGTGCGGACCGAACTTAGGTATCCGTACTGAATGCTACAGTACGAATATGTGTATCGTTACACCCCTACTTCAAGCAGTACGGTGACATGGCAATAGCGCCGCAGCCATTACTAAGGCATTGCTCTAAAGCATTACCATCAGGCAGGCCGGCTGAGGTTTCCTCCATATCGCTTACACAATCAAATCTCTACAAATAGTGTGGGGGGAAAGGGTGGAGCTGGAAGATATTGACATAAAAGTCATTTAACGATACATTTGGTTCGATAACGATAAATACACTCATTTATTATTATTTTTAACTTTCCATTAGGGGCAGGGATCTAGTTTTAACGTGCCAAGTCAGACATGAAAGAAGTCAGCCATTTCATCTAACATGTTCAGGGAATGCACGGATACTTTGAAATAGGATCCAGAATGATCAGATTTATTTTGGGCTCTTAGAGATTCATTTGCCTGCCTCCTTTTTTTGTACATTTAATACATAATTTACCACCTGAGGAAGTGGGAACTCAAAACACATTATCTATATTGCTAAAATCTAAATATATGATATTGTTGCTGGACAGCCATGTAAAGGATCTAACAGCAAATGTAATGTCCAAAAAAAACTTTCCATTGGTAGGCATCAATAGACTACTTAATGTATTGACTGCAAATGGCACGTTCCGCCAGCGAATCATCTCAATTACATACTGTTTGGAAAGTGGTGTAATTTCCTCAATGTTGAGAGTTGAGAAGAAAAAAAATGTATGCTGCCATAAAGCAGAGAATGTTCTAACTACAGTAAAATACCATTTAAAAACTTTGTTTTCCCACAATTCCATTTTGAAACGTTGCTCAAAGTGCTTGCGATTATCAGAATGCATCTGTCCCTCCACGCAAAGTGGGGAGAGAGAGTGAGACCAGGCAACGAAACAAGGACAGGGAAGATACTGTACTTTCAATGCAGAAAGCAAGTTAATGCACATTACAGTTACACAAAATAACGCTTTTAGAACAAAAGCATTGTGTAGCATATTCACTGAAAATTACAGACGTAACCAAAATGCTTCGGTAAGAGGGCAATGTCCATGTCGGTAGTTTTCGGTTTATCTTCCCAGCTCTAGGGAGGGGCTTAGGGTTGATTTCAGTCTGGGTGTTAGACTGAGAGATAAGGGAACACTTTATATAAGATTTACAAGTAGTTTATCAACCATTTATTTGTTTACAGATATTTTAGAAGCAGCTGACATTTTGTGATTACTTACAAACCCTTCGTACAAATTATACAGTTGAATTTGGAAGTTCACATTCACCTCAGCCAAATACATTTAAACTCAGTTTTTCACAATTCCTTAACATTTAATCCTAATAAAAATTCCCTGTCTTAGGTCAGTTAGGATCACCAATTCATTTTAAGAATGTGAAATGTCAGAAGAATAGTAGAGAGAATGATTATTTCAGCTTTTATTTCTTTCATCACATTCCCAGAGGGTCAGAAGTTTACATACACTCAATTAGTATGGTAGCATTGCCTTTAAATTGTTTAACTTGGGTCAAACGTTTCGGGTAGCCTTCCACAAGCTTCCCACAATAAGTTGGGTGAATTTTGGCCCATTCCTCCTGACAGAGCTGGTGTAACTGAGTCAGGTTTGTAGGCCTCCTTGCTCGCATGCGCTTTTTCACTTCTGCCCACAAATGTTCTATAGTATTAAGGTCAGGGCTTTGTGATGGCCACCAATACCTTGACTTTGTTGTCCTTAAGCCATTTTGCCACAACTTTTGAAGTATGCTTGGGGTCATTGTCCATTTGGAAGACCCATTTGCGACCAAGCTTTAATTTCCTGACTGATGTCTTGACATGTTGCTTCAATATATCCACATAATTTTCCTTTCTCATGATGCCATCTATTTTCTGACGTGCACCAGTCCCTCCTGCAGCAAAGCACCCCCGCAACATGATGCTGCCACCCCCATGCTTCACAGTTGGGATAGTGTTCTTCGGCTTGCAAGCATCCCCCTTTTTCCTCCTAACATAACGATGGTCATTATGACCAAACAGTTCTATTTTTCTTTCATCAGACCAGAGGACATTTCTCCAGAAAGTACAATATTTGTCCCCATGTGCAGTTGCAAACCGTAGTCTGGCTTTTTTATGGCGGTTTTGGAGCAGTGGCTTCTTCCTTGCTGAGCAGCATTTCAGGTTATGTCAATATAGGACTCGTTTTACTGTGGATATAGATACATTCGTACCTCTTCACAAGGTCCTTTGCTGTTGTTCTGGGATTGATTTGCACTTTTCACCCCAAAGTACGCTAATCTCTAGGAGACAGAAAGCGTCTCCTTCCTGAGCGGTATGACGGCTGCGTGGTCCCATGGTGTTTATACTTGCGTACTATTGTTTGTACAGATGAACGTGGTACCTTCAGGCGTTTGGAAATTGCTCCCAAGGATGAACCAGACTTGTGAAGGTCGACAGTTTTTATTCCTAAGGTCTTGGCTGATATCTTTTGATTTTCCCATGATGTCAAGCAAAGAGGCACTGAGTTTGAAGGTAGGCCTTGAAAGACATCCACAGGTACACCTCCAATTGACTCAAATTATGTCAATTAGCCTTTCAGACGCTTCTAAAGCCATGACATCATTTTCTGGAATTTCCAAGCTATTTAAAGGCACAGTCAACTTAGTGTATGTAAACTTCTGACCCACTGGAATTGTGATACAGTGAATTATAAGTGAAATAATCTGTCTGTAAACAATTGTTGGAAAAATTACTTGTGTCATGCACAAGTACTATAGTTTGCCAAAACTATAGTTTGTTAACAAGACATTTGTGGAGTGGTTGAAAAACGAGTTTTAATGACTCCAACCTAAGTGTATGTAAACTTCCGACTTCAACTGTACATATTTTTGCACATAGCTACCTTAATCTTAAATGTTGGGTAGACAGGTACAGAAACAGGTACAAGACACTTAACCCAAATTGCTCCTGTAAGTCACCCTGAATAAGAGCGTCTGCTAAATGACTACGGGTACAGGTACATACCCCCAGTGGTCGAGGGTGGTGAGGGGAGTAGTGGCAGGATGGTCGGTCTCCGTCTATGTCAGGGTCATCTGGTGTTCCTGGGTCGCCCTCATCACTGGACAGACGACCGTCCCTGTCCCCTCCTGCCCTCTGCCAGACAGGGACTGGGGGGTCCTGTGTTGAGCCTGGGGGGACGGGGGGGATGGAGGAAAGGAGAGCAGCACCCCCACTACCAGGTACCCTGCCCACAGAGAGGGAGAGAGAACGAAAAAGAGAGAAAGAAAGAGACAGGCAGAAAGAAAGAAAGAAAGAGAAGAGAAAGTGAAAGTAAGAACATGTTTAGAACTAGACACTAACATGACTTACAAAACTAACAAGTGTCAAAATCGGTTTGTTTCACTTTGATTCTGATTCTCCTATCAACAGTAGGATACAGCACCCCCTAGTGGTGTGAGTTTGAACTGACTGATTTTCACAATCAAATAAGTTAATTGGTTGCGTACACAGATTTGCAGGTGTTACAGAAGGTGCAGGAAAATGCTTATGTTACTAGCTCCAACAGCGCAGTAGAATGTCTTACAAATATGCAACTTTGGTCTAACTTTGGTCTAATATTACTGAGCAGCAAACACAGCATCTTTATTGAAAATATTTAACAAGTATGATTCCATTGAATGAATAGAAGCTATACATTGACTTTGGCCTCAGTGCTGCCCCCTACCTTGGTCTGTGTGCATTGGCCCACCGCAGTTTGAGAGTGGAGACGGTTCTGCCATTGTGGCAGTGGGGGGGCAGGGTGGAGGGGGTAGTATCATTGGCACGGGTGCTCTGACTGCCCCCCTGTGACTCCCTCCTCTGCCCTCCCGCCTTATCTTTCTCCTTCGCTCTGCCCTTGTGTTCCGCCAGGAGGATATCAAACTCTTTCTGCCTGCCTGGGACGGCCCGTCGGTGGATCAAGGAGTGAGTCTGGAACAATATAATAATATACAATATAATAACAAAGATAAGTGGACACAAAAGGGCAATAAAAACACATTTAAATGAGACTTAAATTAGTTTCCCCTGGTATCAAGGAAAATAAAGGCAAAATAACGTAATGCGCACTTATGGTCAGAATAAGGTGTGTAGCCAATGAGATGTGAGGTTAGAGGTCAGAGGTTAGAGGCCAGTGTATCTCACCTTGCAGGTGAGTGATCGCGTGCAGGACCGTTTGCTCTCTGGGTCTTGGACTCCACAGTGCTTGTTAGGGTCAAACACCCTCCCTGTAAACACCAGACAGCCATCAAAAATCAAACCAGGTCATCACAGCTGATTTCAGAATTTTGTCTTCCGGAGTACCATGAAGTCATCTTTTGCCAAGAGATCTTGAATGACAGGAGAGAAGTGTTTACAAAGTTGTCTTATAAGACCTACAGTAGACTGTTCTTTCACTGAAACTTCCCCAATTCCACTGTGAAGTTTCCCCTACGTTAAACAGTTCAATTGTCCCTGTAATCTTCCATATGTAATCTCTATATGTAATCTGTATAATCTAGGTAGTTATGGGAGTGTGCGTTGCGTGTGTTTGGGAGATAAGGCGTGTGTGTGCATGCGGGAGATGAAAAGTGTGTGTGTGTCTCTCAGCGTATGTGTTTAGGAGATGAGAGTAGAAGAGGCCAGTTGGAGTCCCAAGCGGTGGGAAGGTTTTTAAGGAGCAGAAGCCTTGGCAGCAGTAGCTCATGAATTATACTTGTAAATCAAAGAGTTGGAGCGACGCACAGCACAGGGACAACAACATATGGGGGGGGAGAAGAGAGAGAGAGAGAGGAGAGAGGAGAGAGCGAGAGAGAGACTGGGAAAAGAGACAGACGAGAGGAGTAAAGGAAGAGAGGAGAAAGGCAAGAGAGGGAAAAGACAGAGCGGCGGAAGAACAAAGAGATAGGAAAGTTGGAAAGAGAGGTACGAGGGAAGTCTCCTCATCAACAGTAGAATTAGCAAGGCCCCAGTGCATAGGATTAGTGTTGAGCAACAGCCTCCACTCTCTCTTCTTTCAAAACAGCCCCCACCCATGCCAAGTTCCTAACCCATAATATGAATCTGTTCATGCCCCGTCACTCTCATGACTGGGCAGCTTTCAAAGGTTAGGGGAGATAAGGAATACGGAGGGGTTTTACACTTATAAACATAGGCTATATATTTACCATGACCTTTATAGTGCTGAGATAGATATGCACATTCCTGGTGGAAGAATTTAAGTTGTTACACATTCCCTACCAGATAAAAGGTACAGTAATACATCGTATGTTCTCTCCATCCGTCTTTGTGTCTGTTCACCTAGGAGGAGGATGAAGTTGGCTCATCTCTGGTCAGTTTTGCATGATCCCTGATTATAATAATTTAGGTATAATATATGCTATTTAGCAGACGCTTTTATTCAAAGGCAACTAACATCATGCATTAACTTCTTGCAACTATAGGGGGTGCTGTTTCGCATTAGCATAATTTTCTCTACAGATTAAACTGCCTAGTACTAAATTCTTGCTCGTACAATATGCATATTACTGTTATTATTGGATAGAAAACACTCTCTAGTTTCTATAGCCGTTTGAATTATGTCTCTGAGTGGAACAGAACTCATTCTACAGCACTTTTCCTCCCAGTGAGTGAGTTTTCAGAACTCTTGGCCTCTGGTTCCAGATCAGTTTTAAAGCCACTGTAAATCCTATGAGGATACAAACACTGCCCACGCCTTCCTCTAGATGACAGTAAGTGGTGACAATTTGAATGGAGTCGATTGCGCAATCATTGGCTCTATAAATCACCAAATACCGGAAGTAGCGTTCCTTTGGACTCTGCGCTCAACGCAAGAAGGATATCTGACTGGCCTTTTTCCAAGCCTTGGTTTAGCCAGTAATATAGCGGCGGTCATCTTTTTACTCGTTATAGGTGCTAGAAACATCATAAGGTAGTTAATTTAAACCGTTTTATAGCAATTTATATCCGTTTAGTGCAATTTTGAGGCATTGCTTTGTAATAGACTTTGAAGCTCCGGGCACGTTTCGAGGTCCCGGTCGTACGTTAGTGGGCATTTCGACGGACAAGTGGACATCTTTCGACCAAAAGAAGATTAGACCCAAGAAAGGATTCATTGTCCAAGATTCTGATGGGAGAACAGCTCACAGTAAGAACAATTTATGATGATAAATCGTGTTTCTGTCGAAAAATGTTAAACGCTTATGCCGCCATTTTGTTTGCTATAGCTTCGCTTGGCGCAACCTGTATTGAAAAGTAAGGATAATTTAAAAAATGTAATTCCGCGATTGTATTAAGAATTAAATTGTCTATCAATCGCTGTCCACCCTGTATTTTTTAGTCAAGTTTATGAGTATTTATGTATAAGACTAGATCACTGTCTAATATGGTGCACGACATTTTCTGACCAGCTGAGCTACTTTTGTCATTGTCTAACCATGATTTTGGTGGCTAAAT
Organism: Salvelinus fontinalis; assembly: GCF_029448725.1. Taxonomy (NCBI): domain Eukaryota; kingdom Metazoa; phylum Chordata; class Actinopteri; order Salmoniformes; family Salmonidae; genus Salvelinus; species Salvelinus fontinalis. The sequence goes on along the minus strand of NC_074675.1, from coordinate 25,384,768 downwards.
ATGCACATTTTCGAACAAACTCTATATGTATGTTGTAATATGATGTTACAGGAGTGTCATCTGAAGAATTCTGAGAAGGTTAGTGAAAAAATGTATATATTTTGGCGATGATAACGATATCGCTCTCTTTGGCTAGAATCAATGCTCGGGTAACGTTTGCATATGTGGTATGCTAATATAACGATTTATTGTGTTTTCGCCGTAAAACACTTAGAAAATCTGAAATGTTGTCTGAATTCACAAGATCTGTGTCTTTCCATTGCTATGTGCTGTGTATTTTTAAGAAATGTTTTATGATGAGTAAATTGGTAATACACGTTGCTCTCTGTAGTAATTCTAGGAGCTTTGGTGAGATTTGTGATGCTGGCTGCAATGGCAAACTATGATTTATACCTGAAATATGCACATTTTTCTAACAAAACCTATCCTATACCATAAATATGTTATCAGACTGTCATCTGATGAGGTTTTTTCTTGGTTAGTGGCTATCAATATCTTAGTTTAGCCGAATTGGTGATAGCTACTGGTGTTGCGAGAAAATGGTGGACAAAAAAAATGGTGATTTTTGCTAACGTGTTTAGCTAATAGATTTACATATTGTGTCTTCCCTGTAAAACATTTTAAAAATCTGAAATGGTGGCTTTATTCACAGGATCTGTATCTTTCATTAGGTGTCTTGGACTTGTGATTTAATGATATTTAGATGCTACTATTTAATTGTGACAATATGCTAGCGATGCTAATCAGTGTGGGGGGGGTGGGGGGTGCTCCCGGACCCGGGGTAGAGGCTCCTGAAAGGTTAATACATTTTCGTGTGGGTGGCACCAGCGGGAAATCGAACCCATGATCATTGGCGTTGTCAGCACCATCCCACCAACTGAGCCACACATGATAATGAAGGTAGGATTGGGGTTAGGGTACACTGATCCTAGATCTGTGGTTAGACTGTGTTCTCACCTGACAGTCTCCTATGAGGCCTGGGCGTCTTGGTTCCATTCTGCTGTTTCCTGTCCAGGGGGGAGGGGGTTGCGGGGGTCCGAGGGGAGGGAGAGGGTCTGCGGTGATTCAAAGGGGAGGGGGTAGAGGAGGGTCGTTTGTCCAGGGGAGAGCGGGCCGGGCTGGGCCGGCGGTCCACCAGGGAGAGGGGTGTGGTGGAGCAAGGGGTGGTTAGGCCGCGGCCGGACACCAGCTTTTCCTGAGACCCCCTGAGGGGAGCTGGGGGGGTCAGGGAGGGGAGGAGGGAGGAGGGAGAGGAGCAGGAGGTGGTGGAAGAAAAGCAGTTGACTCTGACGTGTGTTCCCCTCTCTGCCCGGCCCAGACATGGCATCTTCTCCAGACTCACTACTGGCAACGACACACTGGGGGGAGAGAGAGAGAGAGAGAGGGGGATGGAGCGACAGATAAAGCAAGAGAGTGAGGAATGATAGAGGGAGGAGTGGGGGGGTGCTAATTGATTGAGTGGAAAATTGTGGGATTATTTTTATTCAAAAAAAATAACCATGACAGGGATTCGATGCAGGAAATGTCTGCATGTTCACAAGATTTGGCCTGTTTGTGCACCCACCATGTCTTGCTGCGGACACCCTTGGGAGGATAGACAGCGAGCGGGGCCTTGTTGAAGCGGGAGTGGGGGTAGTCTCTGGGGACCCTGAAGGGCAGAGGGGGAGTAGGACCCGGGGTGGGGGACACTGCCACATTGGGCTTCACAGAGACCACTGGACCCCTGGAGGGGCACGGGGAGCCGTGCCGACGCTCTGAAACACACACACACACACAGAGGTTCAGGAGAAATACAGACTGAATACAGACTGAGCGTGAACCCACCTGGTAAACACCCAGCATCATGAAAATATCTTAACACTGTAGATCACTGACTGGTCAGTTATTCACACAATGAATCTGTGATGTTTGTAAGTGATCCATGGCTCCAGACTGCGACTATTTGACTCTAATTTTATTAGTGGTCGCATCGGTGCGAGCTGCACATTTTACATTGTCACTCACTCAAACCAGCTAAAAAGCACGATTTGGTCAAACAGTGAAAAAGCTCTGACGAAGGCCGTGAGGCAGATACGTAAGCTTATTAAAGAAAGATCAGTGATACTATCAAGAGCAATGTGCGGTTTCCTTTTTCCTTCGTCAAAAAGTGAAGTACATTATACTCATGATTCCTATAAAGTAAGTGTCCGATTGTATAACATCTCAAAATCCAATTGCAGGAAAAACACAGCTTTGGACGCAACTACTGTTGTCCCTGTCGAAGAGAGGAGGGTCTCAGCTTTTTATAGATATCATTTTGTTGTGTTACAGCCTGAATTTAGCACGGATTAAATTTAGATTTGTTTGTCACTGGACTACACACAATACCCCATAATGGCAAAGTGGAATAATGTTTTTCAAATTGTTTACAAATTAATAAAAAATGCTGAAATGTCTTGAGTCAATAAGTATTTAACCCCTTTGTTATGGCAGGCCTAAATAAGTTCACGAGTAAAAATAAGAAGTTGCATGGACTCACTCTGTGTGCAATAATAGTGTTTAACATGATTTTTGAATGACTACCTCATCTCTGTACCCCGGAAACATACAATTATCTGCAAGGTCCCTCAGTCGAGCAGTGAATTTCAAACAGATTCAACCACAAAAACCAGGGAGATTTTCCAATGCTTCGCAAAAAAAGGCACCTATTGGTAGATGGGTAAAAAATTTAAAAGCAGACATTAAATATCCCTTTGAGCATGGTGAAGTTATTAATTACACTTTGGATGGTGTATCAATACACCCAGTCACTACAAAGATACAGGTGTCTTTCCTAACTCAGTTGCCGGAGAGGAAGGAAACCACTCAGGGATTTCAACACGAAGCCAATGGCAACTTTAAAACAGTTACAGAGTTGAATGGCTGTGATGGGAGAAAACTGAGGATGGATAAACAACATTGTAGTTACTCCACAATACTAATCTAATTGACAGAGTGAAAATAAGGAACCCTGTACAGAATACAATTATTCCAAAATTTGCAACAAGGCACTAAAGTAATACTGCAAAAAATATGGCAAAGCAATTGACTTTTTGTCCTGAATACAAAGTTATGTTCAGGGCAAATCCAATATAACATATTACCCACCATTTTTTTAAAGCATAGTGGTTGTTAAGTACTGGGGAGTTTTTCAGGATAAAAAGAGAAACGGAACAGAGCTCAGCACAGTCAAGTTCCTAGAGGAAAACCTGATTCAGTCTGCTTTCCACCAGACACTGGAAAATGAATCAACCTTTCAGCAGGACAATAGCCTAAAACATGAAGCCAAATCTACATTGGAGTTGCTTACCAAGAAGACAGTGAATGTTCCTGGGTGGCCGAGGTAGTGTTTACTTAAATATGCTTGAAATCTATCGCAAGACCTGAAAATGGTTATCTAGAAATGATCAACAATTTGACAGCGCTTGAAGATTTGTTTAAAAAGACAAATTGGCAAATGTTGCACAATCCACGTGTGGAACGCTCTTGTACTTATCCAGACAGACTCACATCTGTAATAGCTGCCAAAGGTGCGAAGGTGGGTAACATGTATTGACTCAGGGGGTTGAATACTTATCTAATCGAGATAGCGTTTTATTTTTCATATTTCAAAAAATATATATATATAATTTTTCTTCCACTTTGACAGAGTATTCTTTTGTAGATCGTTGACAAAAATGAAAGACAATTCATTTTAAATCCACACAACAAAACGTGGAAAAAGTCAAGGGGTGTGAATAGTTTCTGAAGGCACTGTATCCCTCTCATTATTACCTTAGGTCTACCATATTTGTAGGTTATTAAAAATACAACTTAAAAAAACTTTGAGATAACCTAACGGAGTTCTAGGCTAATTGTTTGAACATGAGATAGTGCGGTGGGAGAAATCATCCGCTATTGGAGAAAGAGAAAAAACAAACATTGTTTGACTGGACATTTAGCGTTGCTTTGGTGAAACTAGGCCACGTCTACATTGTTCTCTTGCATTCTGTAAATATAAGATATTCATTGAAATAGCAAATGGGAATATAGCAATATAGACAATTTTCTCGGAATGTCACCCATGCACTGCCCTGCTGTGCACCGCTCTTCTCTTTAATACGCGAGGCCAGTCAAGTTGAAATAGGTTGGGTATCACCATCGACGACGGCTGTCAATCATCCTCGATAGACGATACTATCGTAATATCGCCCAACCCTAGTTACTTGTACGGACACTGAGGTATTTAAGAAGTGGTGACACTATTGAAGGAATTGGCCGACAAATCTATTGTTAGCCTATAATTGCCTACCAAACAGGACGGCCTACCTCTTATTTCTTAAATAGGAAGAAATAGGCTCCAACACAAAGCCCTCTTTTTGTTAGTTAATTCGTGAAATTAAAATGCACCATGTGCTTTTCACCTCCGGATTGATTGCGCAGCGGATGCAGCTTCCCATTTCAGCAACCCAAAGCTGACTTGGAAGTTACTCGACACTGGCTTATTGCGAGGTCAATTACTCTGATTGAGAAAAAGCCTAATCATGGGCAATGAAACATGTTGAGGCAAATATCAAGTATGACGAATATGAGCCCGGTCCAAAAAAAAAAATGTTAACCCCCCCCCCCCCCCCCCGAGTAATTTTCTAACTGTCCCTTAATGCATATAAAGATGTAGGCAAATTCATCTCCACAACAAAAATAAAGAACATCGGTAGCCCTATTTTGACAGTAAAATATCACAATATCCTATTTGTCAACCCAAAATTCATGAAAATCACTGGATTAGGTTGCACATCAAAATATCTTGAATCATACATTCCTGCTTGGACATGTTGGATGAAACAACTTATTTATTTAACAGCATCTCAGTAGCCTATTACACTTCTTAATAAAGCACTGTGAATGACTTGACAAGATTACTATAAAAATATACAGTACCAGTCAAAAGTTTAGACACCTACTCATTCAAGGGTTTTTCTTTATTTTTACTATTTTATACATTGCAGAATAATAGTGAAGACATCAAAATTATGAAATAACACATGGAATCATGTAGTAACCAAGAAAGTGTTAAACAAATCAAAATATATTTTATATTCTACAAAGTAGCCACCCTTTGCCTTGACAGCTTTGCACACTCTTGGCATTCTCTCAACCAGCTTCACCTGGAATGCTTTTCCAACAGTATTGAAGGATTTCCCACATATGCTGAGCACTTGTTGGCTGCTTTTCCTTCACTCTGCAGTCCAACTTATCCCAAATCATCTCAATTGGGTTGAGGTCAGGTGATTGTGGAGGTCAGGTGATTGTGGAGGCCAGGTCATCTGATGCAGCACTCCATCACTCTCCTTCTTGGTCAAATAGCCCTTACACAGCCTAGAGGTGTGTTGGGTTATTGTCCTGTTGAAAAACAAATGATAGTCCCAATAAGCGCAAACCAGATGGTATGGCGTATCGCTGCAGAAGACTGTGGTATCCCTGCTGGTTAAGTGTGGATTGAATTCTAAATAAATCACGGACAGTGTCACCAGCAAAGCACCCCCACACCTCCTCCTCCAAGCTTCACGGTGGGAACCACACATGCAGAGATAATCCGTTCACCTACTCTGTGTCTCACAAAGACACAGCGGTTGGAACCAAAAATCTCACATTTGGATTCATCAAACCAAAGGACAGATTTAAACCGGTCTAAAGTCCATTGCTTGTGTTTATTGGCCAAGGCAAGTCTCTTCTTATTGGTGTCCTTTGGTAGATGTTTCTTTGCATCAATTCAACCATGAAGGCCTGATTCACACAGTCTCCTCTGAACAGTTGATGTTGAGATGTGTATGTTACTTGAACTCTGTGAAGCATTTATTTGGGCTGCAATTTCTGAGGCTGCTAACTCTAATGAACTTATCCTCTGCAGCAGGTAACTCTGGGTCTTCCTTTCCTGTGGCAGTCCTCATGAGAGCCAGTTTCATCATAGCGCTTGATGGTTTTTGCGACTGCACTTGAAGAAACTTTCAAAGCTCCTGACATTTTTCATATTGACTGACCTTCATGTCTTAAAGTAATGATGGACTGTTATTTCGCTTTGCTTATTTAAATTGTTCTTGGCATAATATGTCACTACACAAATGATTGGCTCAAACGCATTATGAAGGAAATACATTTGACAATTCAACTTTTAACAAGGCACACCTGTTAATTTAAATACATTCCAGGTGACTACCTCATGAAGCTGGTTGAGAGAATGCCAAGAGTGTACAAAGCTGCCATCAAGGAAAAGGGTGGCTTCTTTGAAGAATTTCAAATATAAAATATATTTTGATTTTTTGAACACATTTTTGGTTACTACATGATTCCATATGTGTTATTTCTTCACTATTATTCTACAATGTAGAAAATAAGAAAAAATAAGAAAAACCCTGGAATGAGTAGGTGTCTCCAAACTTTTGATTGGTCCTGTATATTGCGTGACAATGTTTTTTTTTATGGGTGCGACCAAATCATGAGCTGGTACCACCAACTGAAAGCGTTAGTCTGAAACTCAGTGATCCATATTGCAGTAGAGGGCATTGGAGAGAGACAGAGAGAGGAGAGGATAGAGAAGGAAGGAAGGAAGGAGGACTAAAGGAGAGGAAACTTACGGTTCTGGCTATGCATGTCTTTGGGGGAGGGGGGGGGGGGGTGAGGAAGGTGGGGAGGTCCTTTACTCTCTCTGCCTCACTGGGACTCTACTCCCCAGACACCTAGTCGGGACAGAGGGACATGTCAAAAACCCACATGGGCGCTCCCACACACACACACACACCCACACCCACGCCACACGCACTCTCCCGTACACCCACACGCGCTCTCGTGCGCACCCACACTCGCTCTCCTACGCACCCACACCTCATTAAATGCTTATTGTAGACCTACTACGCACGCAGACTTTGCACTAAAATTAGGGAGGAAAGCTTACGAACTGCAGCGGGGATAAAATAATGCATTATATCACTGTCAGCAAATCAAACTATTCATGATTATTAATTCTGTTCTGCCCTGGCAATTTCCTAAATAGACTGGGCCCCGGCACCACAGCCATCCTGCCAACTGTCCTCAGCCAACTACTGTCTGACAGGCTGTATCACCCACTCCACAGAATCTGTCTCATTGGTCACAGTTTAGTGACTGACAGTGTGAGGAGCCAATACGATGACAGTGTGTGGGAATGACAGGGAGATTGCCTTACCCTGCCAATGAGTGCTGAAATACCAACAGCTCGTTAGAACAACAGGGATGAATGAGCACACAGATTAAGCAGGTGTCAGGGCGTGTGTGTGTATGCCAGGCGGCAGTCGTGCGTGTGTTCCAGGTATTGTGTGAGTGTGTAACTGCGTTCGTCAGGCAGGTGTATGTGCAGGTGAGTAAATAGGCAAAGGTAAAGCAGAGGGGCAGCTGTATCGGGAGCGAGGACCAAAGTCCACCTCATTCCGGTATGCAGCAGTAGTAGTAGCAGCAGCAGTAGTTACACAGCAGCCAATTCAGATTCACACACACATTGGTTTATTTACAACTGTAGTTTAGAGTACATCGAACAATGCAACCAAGTCTAAATCGTGTACATCTGCCCTTCCAAGGTACAAGCGATCCCCTAACACAGATCTTGGATCAAAATACCCTATCCTAACCTTAAACATTATTATGGGGGTTTAAAACTATCTGAACCTGTGTCAGTGGTTAGGGCCAACGTCTACCCAGTCCCTCAAGCCCGTTGCCATGGCATTGCCGAGCGAGTGAGGCGGCGGCTAGCGTGAGAGCCGAGTAAGCCTAGCAGCCACAGGAAGTAGGAAGCTGAGAGTCAGCATCGCACTGAGAGCTCAGCTGTGTTCGTTTACATCCTCACTGCCACCGCTAGAGGAAGACACCCACCACAGAGAGAGAAAGAGAAAGAGAGAGAGAAAAAAAGAAAGAGAGAGAGAAGCGCCAAAACCTTCTGCAACAGCCAATACATTTCATAACATGACACATCACTAAACTACTCTATACAAATCAACACTACACTAAACCTCACACACACACACACACACACACTATCACTGCAGCTGCTTCAACACAACAACTGCCCACACTGGCACCAAAGCAAGCACACAAACAACTAACTGCCTTGCCAACACACCACACTGCAGGGAGTGCCAGCCCACACATCAAAGTCAGGAAACGAAACTAAGCTGAGAGGAGAGAGCCTGCAAGGAGCTCAATTAATCCAGGAACATAAGGGCAGGCACCAGACAACACACACACCCTATGAATAACAGTCTAGCACACACACACACCCAACCTCTGAATAACATACAAAAGCTTTTCCGTTAAACTGCTTAAATCAGCCTCCGCCGCCAGCTACAGATGGGCAGAGAGAGAAACAGAGCTGGGTATAAACTGTCTGTCTGACTCCTGCAGACAGGCTGGCTGGCTGTCAGAAAGAGTATTTCTCGCCACACACACACACACACACACACACACACACACACACACACACACACACACACACACACACACACACACACACACACACACACACACACACACACACACACACACACACACACACACACACACACACACACACACACACACACACACACACACACACACACACACACACACACACACACACACACACGAGTAGAGCTGGAGGAGCATAGCTGAAAGGCATTGACCCCTGAGCAGAGCTGACCTCAGAGCCTGTCAGTGAACAGCTGTTGGGAGAGGAAGATATCCTGTTTCCCTTAACCACAGATCTAAGGTCAGATTTACATGCGTTATAACCAGATTTACATGTCTGAGAGGACTGCAGCTGGAGGCAATAACCTGCAGGGGGCAGGTAAGCGGAGCACTCAAGGGGGGCGTGTGTGGGCATTTGCATGTGTGTTTTGCCTGTCTCTTGGCACAGACGGACTCCTCGCTCTAGGACATGAGCAGCTAGCCAGCAGCATATGTAAGCGCGCTCCGCTTACTGGTGATCAACCCGAGCGTAAGCAAACGGACAGACAAGAGCTGGTTTTCAATTATTATTATTATTTTTTTTTAATCTTTAAATCTGCATTGTTGGAAATGGACCTGTAAGTAAGCATTTCACTGATAGTCTACACCTGTTGTCTACAAAGCATGTGACATATAAAATGTGATTTTGATTTGGTCCAGCACTGACCAATGTTGGGGGTCTCTTACTGTAATGGGTTAGAGTTAGGGGTCTTACCATAGTGGGTCTGGGTAATGTGTCAAGGTCAGGGTGGTTTGTACTGTAAGGGTAGTGTCAGAGTTAGGGTGGTACATAAAGCTAGTGTGTTAGGGTTCTTACTGTAGTGTGTTTGGGTACTGGGTAGTGTGTAGGGATTAGGGTTCTTACCGTAGTGGGTGAGGATGCCCTGGGGTTTGACCACTTGGTTGCAGACATGGCAGACGACGAGACAGAAATCCTCCTGGTTGGGAAACTGGCCAAACACGTGCATCTCTACAGAAGACAGAGACAGGAACTGGGGTGAGCGAAGGGACAGGGGCTGAACTAGGAGTAAAATCAGAAAGCTGCCTAGACATTTTTTTTTCTTTTTTTACCTTTATTTAACTAGGCAAGTCATTTAAGAACAAATTATTGTTTACAATGCGGCCTACACCGGCCAAACCCGGACGACACTGGGCCAATTGTGCGCCTGCCCTATGGGACTCCCAATCACATTGATCTAAGCGCAGCTTTGTTGTTTTCTCCTATGGTTAATGTCGGGGGGGGGGGGGGGGGGGGGGGGGTTGAGCTGATCCAACTTCCAAACAAGCAATCTTACTCATCAGGTTAGCGTTTTGTCATGAATCTTGTTCTGGAAAATGATGTGGATATATTGAAGCAACATCTCATTGGAGTGGCCATCACAAAGCCCTGACCTCAATCCTATAGAACATTTGTGGGCAGAACTGAAAAAGTGTGCGCGAGCAAGGAGGCCTACAAACCTGACTCAGTTACACCAGCTCTGTCAGGAGGAATGGGCCAAAATTCACCCAACTTATTGTGGGAAGCTTGTGGAAGGCTACCTGAAACATTTGACCCAAGTTTAACAATTTAAAGGCAATGCTACCAAACACTAATTGAGTGTATGTGAACTTCTGACCCACAGGGAATGTGATGAAATAAATAAAAGCTGAAATAAATAATTCTCTCTACTATTATTCTGACATTTCACATTCTTAAAATAAAGTGGTGATCCTAACTGACCTAAGACGGAATTTTTACTAGGATTAAATGTCAGGAATTGTGAAAAACTGAGTTTAAACGTATTTGGCTATGGTGTATGTAAACTTCCGACTTCAACTGTATATATGTATGTATGTATGCATGTATGTATGTATACATACATACTAGAGGTCGACCGATTATGATTTTTCAACACCGATACCGATTATTGGAGGACCAAAAAAAAGCAGATAATGATTAATCTGCCGATTTTTATATATATATATATATATAAAATATATATATATATATATATATATATATATATTTGTAATAATGGCAATTACAACAATACTGAATAATTACTTTTAATTTAACTTAATATAATACATCAATAAAATCAATTAAGTCGCAAATAAATAAGGAAACATGTTCAATTTGGTTTAAATAATGCAAAAACAAAGTGTTGGAGAAGAAAGTAAAAGTGCAGTATGTGCCATGTAAAAAAGCTAACGTTTAAGTTCCTTGCTCAGAACATGAGAACATATGAAAGCTGGTGGTTCAATTTAACATGAGTCTTCAATATTCCCTGTTGAGAGGTTTTAGGTATTATAGGAATTATAGGACTATTTCTCTCTATACCATTTGTAATTCATATACCTTTGACTATTGGATGTCTTATAGGCACTAGAGTATTGCCAGCCTAATCTCGGGAGTTGATAGGCTTGAAGTCATAAACAGCGCTGTGCTTGAAGCATTGCGAAGAGCAGCTGGCAAACACAGGAAAGTGCTGTTTGAATGAATGCTTACGAGCCTGATGCTGCCTACCACCGCTCAGTCAGACTGCTCTATCAAATATCAAATCATAGACTTAATTATAATATAATAAACACACAGAAATACGAGCCTTAGGCCTCCCGGGTGGCGCAGTGGTCTAGAGCACTGCATCGCAGTGCTAACTGCGCCACCAGAGTCTCTGGGTTCGCCCCCAGGCTCTGTCGCAGCCGGCCGCGACCGGGAGGTCCGTGGGGCGACGCACAATTGGGCTAGCGTCGTCCGGGTAAGGGAGGGTTTGGCCGGTAGGGATTTCCTTGTCTCATCGCGCTCCAGCGACTCCTGTGGCGGGCTGGGCGCAGTGCGTGCTAACCAAGGGGGCCAGGTGCACGCTGTTTCCTCTGGTGCGGCTGGCTTCCGGGTTGGAGGCGCGCTGTGTTAAAGAAGCAGTGCGGCTTGGTTGGGTTGTGCTTCGGAGGACGCATGACTTTCGACCTTCGTCTCTCCCTAGCCCGTACGGGAGTTGTAGCGATGAGACAAGATAGTAATTACTAGCGATTGGATACCACGAAAATTGGGGAGAAAAGGGGATAAAATGTATTTAAAAAAAATAAATAAATAAAAATAAAAAATACGAGCCTTAGGTCATTAATATGGTCAAATCCGGAAACTATCATTTAGAAAACAAAACGTTTAATCTTTCAGTGAAATACGGAACCGTATTTTATCGAACGGGTGGCAACCCCCTAAGTCGAAATATTGCTGTTACATTGCACAACCTTCAATGTTACGTCATAATTATGTAAAATTCTGGCAAATTAATCACGCTTTTGTTAAATCATCACCTGTTTGGTGAAGTAGGCTGTGATTCTATGATAAATTAACAGGCACCGCAATGATTATATGCAACGCAGGACAAGCTAGTTAAACTAGTAATATCATCAACCATGTGTAGTTAACTAGTGATTAAGATTGACTGTTTTTTATAAGATAAGTTTAATGCTAGTTGCAACTTACCTTGGCTTCTTGTTGCACTCGAGTAACAGGTGGTCAGCCTGCCACTCAGTATCCTCATGAATTGCAATGTAATCGGCCATAATCGGCGTCCAAAAATGCCGATTACCGATTGTTATGAACACTTGAATTCGGCCCTAATTAATCGGCCATGCTGATTAATCGGTCGACCTCTAATATATATATGTACACATTAAAATACAAAAACACAGTCATGAAAAGTACAAGTAAAACATCACAAATCACCTAGAAAAACAGTTACATTCCTCCACAAATAAGTCGCCAATCAATACTCTAAACTGCTCGAATGGCACAGAACATTAGGATTAAAAGTATTTTGAATTTTCTTCCCGCAATTTTTTTGTACGATTTAAAAAACATATATATATATTTTTTTACCTTTTAACCAAGCAAGTCGGTTAAGAACAAATTCTTATTTACAATGACGGCCTACACCGAAATAAAACCCGGACGACGCCGAGCCAATTGTGTGCCGCCCTATGAGCCTCCCAATCACGTCTGGTTGTGATACAGCCGGGAATCGAAACCAGGTTGTCTGTAGTGACGCCTCTAGCACTGAGATGCAGAGCCTTAGATCGCTACGCCACTCGGGGAGCAATACAGTGCTTTCAAATGAAAAGCAGATTTACCTAGATCGGTGGAGACCCTAGGAACCCCAGGAGATAACCAATCCTGTACACGGGTTAGGCAACTCAGGTGTCTATACTTCAACAGCAAAGTTAGATAAGATGTAAGTTTATGAAGTAGGGCCTTGTAAACAAAAAGGGAGCAATGTACAGATCTACGGGTCTTTAGTGAAGTCCTGCCAACCTTTTGATACAGGGATGCAGTGATGAATATCAAATCTGTCACCTGTAACAAATCGAAGGGCACTGTGGTAGATGGCTTCCAAAGGTTTAAGAGTAGTAGTTGCTGCACAGATATTTCAACTAGTCGGCTTAGGGATTCGAACAAGCAACCTTTTGATTACTGGTCCAACGCTTTTAACTGCTAGGCTACCTGCCGCCCTATTTATTAACAATGAAAATGCTTTGTATGAAGTACATTTAATTACCCATGTGGCACTATTAAATACAAGGATGACATTTGAAATTGTTAATTGAATAAAAACAACCAACTTTGAAATGTAGTGTTTATGACGTTCACTCCGTTAAAAAAATGACATGTAGCCATCGATGATGGTAGCCTATACACGTTTCGCGCTTGTTGATTTTGTTGGCCAATCAAAGCTGCTCCACAGTCAGAGGTTCCATGTGTGGCAAGTGAAGTGAGAGATCTCTAATCAATGCCAAATGGAATTAAAAGTTAGCTAAATGAGAAGGAGTGGCCTACAACAAACAACCAAGAGGTAGGCTGTTGTTTAATCTGAATCATGGTTTTGCCATTTGTTTACAGGGATGGGGGAGTGCAGTGATTGTAGCCTCAATTAGCTAGTTATCTAGCTGGCTAACTTGCCATCTTAGCTATCTTATGCATATCGATTTGATGCAGTAAAAAAAGGCACCGTCTTTGGATGCTAAATAAGCAGCAGCTAATGTTACAAGTTTGTCTAACTAGCGCGGGCCACCGTGGCTACTTTCTAGTCTCTCAGTCTCACAAATACACACCGGCCCCTCCTCCGAGCAGAACCATCTGCGTCTCTCCCTCACGCAAGGGCTCAGACTAAAAATATACGTTAAAAAAAACAACATGTATTTCAACTATCCGGATATCCAAGAAAAAAAATCAAACAAATCATGATATTATTCTAATAGTGAAATTATTTCAAATGCCCATCCCTAAACCAGAAACAACGAGTATAGTACTTATAAAAGCAACAAAAAAAAATCATCTGTCTCTGCCAAGACAAATGAGAACAGTGTGTAGCTTACTGCCTCGCTCGCCTGCCAGAACAACAGAAACTGCCAAAACAGTGCTGCTAAAACAATCTGTCTTTCGTGAATGAGCGCTACCCAGGCAGAGAGAAACATACTGTCTGTCAGACACCCGCTGAGAATTTCTTTTTAAAGCGGGGATAACATTTTTCTATATTTGTGCATTGTCAAGTCTCACTTATCCTCGTAAACAACATTGTAAGATAATGAATTGAATTATAGACTACATCGGCTGTTGACCTATGTAGTGGAGAGGGCATAATGCTGAGTTTACCATATAACTATGGGCATAATCACTGTCTGGCACTAATCTCAGAGATGACTAGGCTATAGGTCTGTAATGACGTCACTCAGTCATCTTCAGCGCCAGTTAGCTATTACTGTCTGCTTGACACATGGTATGGCCTCATCAGTGGGTGGTGTGTGTGTGTCTCACAACCTGCCTGACTCTTGGCCGGGGATCAACAACACTGGGAGACTCCATTCTGGCTGAGTGAGTGAGAAGATCTCCTTACCTTAACCATTAGGGGGTCCAGGGGAAACACAACTGGCCTTAGTTCAGTATCTAAAGGGCAAGTCAATCTTACTCTGTCTCAGTGTGTTAGCCTGGGATCAGCAGTCAGAACATATTGGTGAATCCAGTCTAGCTGGGACTGAGAGAGGCTGCTTTGGCACTCACAGTCTGGCTGAACTGAAGACTGGGGAGTTAGTTATGAAGTGTACTACACTTGAATGTTGCTCCTGTCTGTCACTCTGGGTGGCCCTCCAACCTATAGTCATCAAATCCCCTCATTTGTACAGTATAGGTAGAGCCAATAACCTCTAGGGTACAAACTCTAGGTAAGCAGGAAGGGAACATACTCATACACACGTGACATTTCTTGCTTGGCCAATATCATGGCACTAAATATCAATCCATTTGTAATTAACAAACGCTAACATTCATCATCATACATAAAACATAGTTTACCTTCATAATAAACAGTGTTAGGAAAAATGTATGCTGTGGTCGTCCCTTAGCTTTGAATTTGACAGGCTGTGCCGTGTTGTGTGGCTGTGGTGTTAAAATATGCAAGAATGTTGGCAGGAATGCTGGAGTGACACCTGGAGCGTCATCAGTCCACAAGAACAAGAACAACAAAAACAAGGCTCAGATGACAGTCACTACAGCACGTTTTGATCAACCTTACCTTCTTTGCTGAGTTTAGTTCCTTCCCAGTTGTGGTACAGCTCTTTCAAACGGTTTTCGACGAGTGAGTCTGTATTAAAATAATATAAGAAAATAGAGTTCGTATTAGAGTTCATGTACGATCGGTTAGTTGGTGGTTGAAAAAAAACATAAATCTCACGCACGCCACGCTGAAACGTGTCATTACGTCTAGCTAGATAGCTAGCTCGCAGCTGTAACGTTAACTGACGAGCTGCCTTGATAAATCAAGGAAACTGTCACCAACAAGCAACGAAAGTTATCGTAGCCAGACAGACATCAGTAAACTAACCCATGCGCATTACAAGCATATTGAGAATGCGTCAAATGAATACCGAGCATTTGTAAACATGAGTTTTATAGATTTGTTATGAATTTGGTAACTAGCTAATTATTTTTCAGTTTTGACAGATGCATGGAGGACAACTCAACACTGTTCGCACGTGCCATTTTTTATAGAAATGAATGACAACATTGGACTTGCACTTACTGTCAGAATAGTGTAATTTTGCTGCGCTGATAAAAGTTGACCAAGGTTTGCACAGGAACGTATCCGGATTTGGTAGTTGGCGATTCAATGTCGCCATTGCACTTCCTTCTTGTTGCTTGATTTTTTCCCATCTACTTCGCAGTGAGACTAGCGAGGCACCTGACGTCACCTTCGTCGTGTTCCGTCTTAGCTCGGCCACTGACGGCAAGGAGTTGAAAGGTTGCAAAGGGGTGTGTGCGCCTCTGAAGTTCATAAGTTCAAACGTTTGTTTTTCTGATACATAAATTACACGTGTGTTGTTTTTTCTCAAATTGCATTTCACCCATTGTTTATTTGCTGAAATATATTCCAATGTCTTACATATTAAATATGTTTTAGTTAATGTTTCACTAACAGTATAATATTTAGGCTGGCAATAGCAAAAGTAATGTACAGCACACTTGACCAATATATGAGTAAAATTATAGTATATTACAGTACAACAACGCGCAGTCGTTATGAAGCAGCAATATCCTAGTCGGTCAATAATAATTGTACTACAGACAAAAATGTTGGACACTTTTGCACTACACAAACAAAAGACCCTTTGCTGCCCACACACATTATAATATAAAATGTCCCTCTTGCTGATCACAAATATGGCATAGGAATTATATAAATTGTTGCAAGTGCTCGTCAGCTCCATGGCACAACAACAAAAAATGACCCAGCATTGACCTCGTGTGGTTGGAATTGGAAATAGCGTCTCCACTCAATGATGGACAGACAGTAGCCTACGACATTGGCTCATTGGTATGGTGATGTCGATGTTTGTGAAAATATCCATAGTCAGTACCCATCCAACAGTCAGCAAGTGATTATTGGAGAAATGTGTGGCTGAGTGGTCAAACCTGTGTTATATTTACAGACTGTGTAATAACATTAGTAATAGATCAGTGAAAGTAGGCTGGTGTGGAACAGGAACCAAAGCCAATAGGGCTCCATGCCTTCTGCACGTGTCAGTGTGGCATACCACAGACCACATGACTGAGCATGTAACAGTGGTTCTCTAGCTGCAGGACATCACTGGGAGGAAAACTTGATCCATGTTCCAATAGGCTACTATAATATTGCATCATTTCATCCTCCCCTTCCAGGAAGTAATTGTTGCTCTCAAAGACAGTCTGGTAGGTCTAAACAATGATCACACAGATTCAAATGATCCAGTCATGTCAGATGAGTACTTTACGGAAGGGAGGAATGATGCATTAAGGATGTCAGTGATCAGCTCAGACACACTGGAGCAGCTTTACCAAATACTGTCCTGTTTGTTCTCCAGACAAACAGTAAACAGTGAGGTCACAGGACAAATCATGAAACAAAAGCTGCATTATGTCTTCAGGAGTCTTTGGGTCAGAAATCTCCCACAACCTCCCCAGTATGGCTTGTAAATTAAGTAAATATTACCAGAGAGAGAAAGAGAGAAATCTACTTTTATATGATAAAAGGAAACACTGTAGGAAATTCATTGTTTTTTATTCAAAAAGAAAGAAGACATTATTTGCATATTGTGGAAAGGACAGCTCTGTCTCTCTCCACCACAGGGCAGATACATACAACTCCTCCTTAAAGCTAAAGTTGGTCTAATGATTACAAGAGGAAGACAGAGGCATAACCAGTATACCAGACATTATAAACACACATACACTCAACATTGGCTTTCCGTACACAAGCACTTCAAGTTACACTTTTATTATATCAAAGGTAATAACAGAAAATAGATCCGAAATGCAAAGGTAATGACAAGAAATAATAATTGAGAACATTATTTAAGCATTCATTAAAAAAAACAGGAGATTTCAAAACATAAAGCCAGCACATGCACAGACAGTGCACAATTTTGTAGTGGCTGTGGTTCAACAAACAGCATAATACAAAGTAGAAAAAACATGGAGGACTAAAGAACATAATTAAACATCTGTCTTCGCAACAGAAGATGACATTGAAAGATACAAGATCAAGATTGGAAAGTTCTACTTAATTTCAAATGAAACAAACGTAAAAATGGTTTATAAATGTTTACATTTTAAGAAAGCATAAGGCCAGCGGTACATTCAGAGACACATGCATCCTTGTGTAAATGGTGTAAAATGGCTAGCTTGTTAGCGGTGCGCGCTAGTAGCGTTTCAATTGATGACGTCACTCGCTCTGAGACATTGAAGTAGTTGTTTCCCTTGCTCTGCAAGGGCCGCAGCTTTTGTGGAGCGATAGGTAATGATGCTTTGTGGGAGGCAGTTGTTGATGTGTTCAGAGGGTCCCTGGTTCGAGCCCAGGTTGGGACAAGGAGAGGGACAGAAGCAAGACTGCTACACTTGGCAAAAAGAGGCAAGTGACGACAAATCGTGATTCCTTCTAGGCCATGAGGTGAAAGGACGCATTGTTTAAGAATCTGAACTATCCCAGGTTAGGGTTTGGCAGAAATGCCCAGCACAAAGATAGTTGCAGGTCAAAGTGCACAAATGCTGTCAATGAATCTGTACCACAGCTTAGGAGAACGTACCAGGGCTTCGTGGGGTTTACTGGTAAGAGTAGGCATCGGTTTAGAGGTTAGAGAAGGAACGAGGAGAGAAAGCATTGGCATGCTAAGGCACATAAAGGCATGGGCCAATACTGGGATAGGTATTGAAGGCACAGATATATTCGACAAAGCATAGATATTGATAATTAAGGCACAGCATAGATATGGCCCATTTCCACCCAGACAATCAGCAGGCAAGATGAAGCTGCCTATTACCATAAAGCTTATAGTGTATCTATCCAATCCAATCAGATCTACAGGAGTACTTAGGGTGTGTCGGGGCTATTTTGTGCATTTTAAGTGCAGTAGAGTATTAGATAGCAGCAGGGACTTGTTGACCACGCCCGGCCCCAGCCCCCTGCTGGGCAGTGTGCTTCTGAGAATGCCAGCGGGTCTCCTTGTACACAAACCAGGCGTTGCCCGCCCACACAATCAGATTCAGGTACCCAAACACCTAGAGGACAGAGGCAGAGATCACTTTAGTCAGAGTGAGACCATATGGTCAAACATAAGTGAGCATGGCAAACACAGTATTTCTGTTGGATGTGCAGAAAAACTAAAGGAAAACGTTACATTTGATCTCTTTTTTATCTATGTAATTATCATGTAATTCAAGTGAATGTGAACTTGATACATTCTGATTAACAAGCATCATCTAAGGCCTCCCGGGTGGCGCAGTGGTCTAGGGCACTGCATCGCAGTGCTAACTGCGCCACCAGAGTCTCTGGGTTCGCGCCCAGGCTCTGTCGCAGCCGGCCGCGACCGGGAGGTCCGTGGGGCGACGCACAATTGGCATAGCGTCGTCCGGGGTAGGGAGGGTTTGGCCGGTAGGGATATCCTTGTCTCATAGCGCGCCAGCGACTCCTGTGGCGGGCCGGGCGCAGGCGCCAACCAAGGGGGCCAGGTACACGGTGTTTCCTCCGACACATTGGTGCGGCTGGCTTCCGGGTTGGAGGCGCGCTGTGTTAAGAAGCAGTACAGCTGGTTGGGTTGTGCTTCGGAGGACGCATGGCTTTCGACCTTCGTCTCTCCCGAGCCCGTACGGGAGTTGTAGCGATGAGACAAGGTAGTAATTACTAGCGATTGGATACCACGAAAATTGGGGAGAAAATGGGATAAAAAAAAAAAAAAAAACAAGCATCATCTAATAGAAGATAAAAGAACGGTTGAGTTACTCACCACAGAGACATTGAGGGTGCGCATGTTGGCAAAGTCAGTGACCTCGCAGGCCACATCGCTCTCCTTGCAGAGTACCAGTGTGGAGGTGATGCCCGCTGTCCCGGTGGCATCCTTCACGTTCTGCAGCCCCTTGGCCCATGCTGAGGAACACACTAGCCACAGGAAAGCAATCGCTGCCGTCAGACCAAAATCCTGGTGGGAGAGAGGGAAGAGGGAACCGAAGTCATCATCACTTACTTTGTCCCCGTTGGAACCACTTTGTTTAAGCAAGGTTGAAAATGGATAAGGAAGTACATTCAATTGTAGCCTGATCTGTTTGTGATGTCTTGGTTGGCGTGACAATGACCAGAGGAGTAATCAAAAGACAGAAAAAAACAGTTATAGGACCATGCCAAATAAATTGTTCACATCCTACTGGAAGATATGCATGAATAACCCAAGACATTGGCTTAAAACATGTAGGCCTATTTATTTATTGCGTTGTTTTGGACAGAGACGATGTACAACAAAAACATACATCTCAAAACACTGAGAAATGATGTGTTGCACCAGATTTCATTTCAAGCTAATTTCCATCTGCAGTCCCCAGGCAGGTGAACACGTTAAAATGAAAACATTATATACAAACAGGCAACATACACTACCGTTCAAAAGTTTGGGGTCACTTAGAAATGTCCTTGTTTTTGAAAGAAAAGCAAATTTTTTGGCAATTAAAATAACATCAGATTGATCAGAAATACAGTGTAGATATTGTTAATGTGTCACGTTCCTGACCTGTTTTCTGTTTATTTTGTATGTGTAGTTGGTCAGGGCGTGAGTTGGGGTGGGTATTCTATGTTTTGTGTTTCTATGTTTAGGTCAGGTGTAATTAGCCTTATATGGTTCTCAATCAGGGACAGGTGTTTGACGTTTTCCTCTGATTGAGAACCATATAAAGGTAGGCGTTTCACACTGTTTGTTTGTGGGTGATTGTCTTCCGTGTCTGTGTCTATGCACCACACGGGACTGTTTCGTTTGTTCGTTCGTTTGTGTCGTCTGTACCAGTTCATGCGTTCTTCATGTTATATGTAAGTTCTCATGTTTTAGGTCAGTCTACGTCAGTTTATTATTTTGTAATTTTCCAAGTGTTTTTCGTTTCCGTTTTCGTCTGTAAATAAATCTATATGGATTCCACATACGCTGCATTTTGGTCCTCCGATCCTTCTCTCCTCTCCTCGTCCGAGGAGGAGGAAGAACTAGACACCCGTTACAGAATCACCCACCAACCAAAGACCAAGCGGCGTGGGAGAGCGCAACAAAGAAACTAGGACCCTGGGCTAAGGCAGGAGAGAATCGCCGCTCTCAGGAAGAGAGGGAGGCAGCTAAAGCCCAGGAGCGGTGGTATGAGGAGGCAGCAAGGAGACGTGGCTGGAAGCCTGTGAGTAAACCCCAAAAATTTATTGGGGGGGCTAGAAGGGAGAGTGGCGAAGTCAGGTAGGAGACCTGCGCCCACTCCCTGTACTTACCGTGGAGAGCGAGAGTACGGGCAGACACCATGTTACGCAGTAGAGCGCATGGTGTCTCCTGTACGTGTGCACAGCCCGGTGCGGTACATACCAGCTCCTCGTATCTGCCGGGCCAGATTGAGTATTGAGCCGGATGTCGGCTTACATGGCACCAGCCTTACGCATGGTGTCCCCGGTTCGCCTACATAGCCCGGTGCGGGTTATTCCACCTCCTCGCACTAGTCGGGCGACGGGGAGCATACAACCAGGTAAGGTTGGGCAGGCTCAGTGCTCAAGGGAGCCAGTACGCCTGCACGGTCCGGTATTTCCGGCGCCACCTCCCCGCTCCAGGCCAGTACCACCAGTGCCTACACCACGCACCAGGTTTCCAGTGCGTCTCCAGAGCCCTGTTCCTCCTCCACGCACTCTCCCTGTGGTGCGTGTATCCAGCCCAGTGCCTCCAGTTCCGGCACCACGCACCAAGCCTCATGTGCGTCTCCAGAGCCCTGTACGCACTGATCTTTCTCCCCGCACTAGCCTTGAGGTGCGTGTCTCCAGTCCGGTACCACCAGTTCCGGCACCACGCACTAAGCCTCATGTGCGTCTCCAGAGCCTTGTACGCACTGTTCCTTCTCCCCGTACTCGCCCTGATGTGCGTGCCCTCAGCCCGGTACCACCAGTGCCGGTACCACGCACCAGGCCTATAGTACGCTTTGAGAGTCCAGTGTGCCCTGTTGTTGTTCCCCGCACTAGCCTGAAGGTGCGTAGCTTTAGCCCGGTACCTCCAGTTCCGGCACCACGGACCAGGCCTACAGTGCGTCTCAGCCGGCCAGAGTCTGCCGTCTGCCCAACGGCGCCTGAACTGCCCGTCTGCCCAACGCCGTCTGAACTGTCCGTCTGCCCAACGCCGTCTGAACTGTCCGTCTGCCAAGCGCCGCATGAACTGCCCGTCTGTACTGAGCCTTCAAAGCCGCCCGTCTGTACTGAGCCTGCAAAGCCGCCCGTCTGCCATGAGCCTTCAGAGCCGTCCGCCAGACAGGAGCCGCTAGAGCCTTCCGCCAGACAGGAGCAGCCAAAGCCTTCCGCCAGACAGGAGCAGCCAAAGCCTTCCGCCAGACAGGATCAGCCAGAGCTTTCCGCCAGACAGGATCAGCCAGAGCCTTCTGCCAGACAGGATCACCCAGAGCCTTCCGCCAGACAGGATCAGCCAGAGCCTTCCGCCAGACAGGATCAGCCAGAGCCGTCAGCGAGCCATGACCAGCCAGAGCCGTCAGCGAGCCATGACCAGCCAGAGCCGTCAGCGAGCCATGACCAGCCAGAGCCGTCAGCGAGCCATGACCAGCCAGAGCCGTCAGCGAGCCATGACCAGCCAGAGCCGTCAGCGAGCCATGACCAGCCAGAGCCGTCATCCAGCATTGAGACGTTATCCAGCCAGGATCCGCCAGAGCCAGCCAGCCAGGATCCGCCAGAGCCAGCCAGCCAGGATCCGCCAGAGCCAGCCAGCCAGGATCCGTCCCTCAGTCCGGAGCTGCCGTCCTTCAGTCCGGAGCTGCCGTCCCTCAGTCCGGAGCTGCGGTCCCTCAGTCTGGAGCTGCCGTCCCTCAGTCCGGTGTTGTCCCTCATTCCGGTGTTGCTCCTCATTCTGGTGTTGCCCCTCATTCCGGTGTTGCCCCTCATTCCGGTGCTACTCCTTATCCCGGTGATGCCCCTTAATTTAGGTGGGGTTATTTGGAGGGTGGTCATTGTGAGGGGGATAAGAAAGCGGGGATTTATTATGGTGGGATGGGAACCACGCCCAGAGCCTGAGCCGCCACCGTGGACAGATGCCCACCCAGACCCTGCCCTAGACTTTTGGTGGTGCGTCCGGAGTTCACACCTTGAGGGGGGGGTTCTGTCACGTTCCTGACCTGTTTTCTGTTTATTTTGTATGTGTAGTTGGTCAGGGCGTGAGTTGGGGTGGGCATTCTATGTTTTGTGTTTCTATGTTTAGGTCAGGTGTAATTAGCCTTATATGGTTCTCAATCAGGGACAGGTGTTTGACGTTTTCCTTTGATTGAGAACCATATAAAGGTAGGCGTTTCACACTGTTTGTGGGTGATTGTCTTCCGTGTCTGTGTCTATGCACCACACGGGACTGTTTCGTTTGTTCGTTCGTTTGTGTCGTCTGTACCAGTTCATGCGTGTAAGTTCTCATGTTTTAGGTCAGTCTACGTCAGTTTATTATTTTGTAATTTTCCAAGTGTTTTTCGTTTCCGTTTTCATCTGTAAATAAATCTATATGGATTCCACATACGCTGCATTTTGGTCCTCCGATCCTTCTCTCCTCTCCTCGTCCGAGGAGGAAGAACTAGACACCCGTTACATAATGTTGTAAATGACTATTGTAGCTGGAAACGGCAGATTTTCTATGGAATATCTACATAGGCGTACAGAGGCCCATTATCAGCAACCATCACTCCTGTGTTCCATTGGCACGTTGTGTTAGCTAAGTTTATCATTTTAAAAGGCTAATTGATCATTAGAAAACCCTTTTGCAATTATTGTAGCACAGCTGCAAACTGTTGTGCTCATTAAAGAAGCAATAAAACTGACCTTTTTTAGACTAGTTGAGTATCTGGAGCATCAACATTTGTGGGTTCGATTACAGGCGCAAAATGAACAGAAACAAAAACTTTCTTCTGAAACTCGTCAGTCTATTCTTGTTCTGAGAAATGAAGGCTATTCCATGCGAGAAATTGCCAAGAAACTGAAGATCTCGTACAACGCTGTGTACTACTCCCTTCACAGAACAGCACAAACACGCAAACTGTCTCTAACCAGAATAGAAAGAGGAGTGGGAGGCCCCGGTGCACAACTGAGCAAGAGGACAAGTACATTAGAGTGTCTAGTTTGAGAAACAGACGCCTCACAAGTCCTCAACTGGCAGCTTCATTAAATAGTACCCGCAAAACACCAGTCTCAACGTCAACAGTGAAGAGGCGACTCCGGGATGCTGGCATTCTAGGCAGATTTGCAAAGAAAAAGCCATATCTCAGACCGGCCAATAAAAATAAAAGATTAAGATGGTCAAAAGAACACAGACACTGGGATACAGGACTTGGTCGCTTGGTCGCAAATGGGCATAAGGACAACAAAGTCAAGGTATTGGAGTGGCCATCACAAAGCCCTGACCTCAATCCTATAGAACATTTGTGGGCAGAATTGAAAAAGCGTGTGCGAGCAAGGAGGCCCACAAACCTGACACAGTTACACCAACTCTGTCAGGAGGAATGGGCCAAAATTCACCCAACTTATTGTGGGAAGCTTGTGGAAGGCTACCCAAAAGGTTTGACCCAAGTTAAACAATTTAAAGGCAATGCTACCAAATACTAATTGAGTGTATGTAAACTTCTGACCCACTGGGAATGTTATGAAATAAATAAAAGCTGAAATAAATCATTCTCTCTACTATTATTCTGACATTTCACATTCTTAAAATAAAGTGGTGATCCTAACTGACCTAAGACATGGAATTTTTACTAGGATTAAATGTCAGGGATTGTGAAAAACTGAGTTTAAATGTATTTGGCTAAGATGTATGTAAACTTCCTACTTCAACTGTAGGGGCAATACCAGAACAATTTATCTATTGATTCTGTCTCTTCGCAGCAAAATCTACAGAGCTGAGATTGTTGTATGCCCCATATATATAGCATTCTGTTGATGGCAAGAATTTTGTATAATAATTTAAATCGAAAAACTCAAAGTGTGAAATCAAGTGTAGTTTTTTGTACCAGTTCATTAACGATGTGCCATGGAATTGGTACATCGAAAATGTATTCCCATTTATTTTGCAACCTGTATGGCGCAGCTGTCAACATTTTTGTCCTCAAATGAAACGGGTATATTTTTCTATTTATGCCAGTTCCTTTCAGCTAATTTGTATCTTTAATATATGCCAGGCAAACAAGTTCCCTACCTTCTCCCTTTTCAACTTGTCTCCTCCATTTTTGTGGTAATGCTGCAATCAGTTGGTTGTACATTTGGATTGAACAGATATTCCCATATATTTTCAGTAATTGCATATAACGCCTCTGTTCCTATTCATAATATCATTAACAAATATCATTTTTAAATAATTTAAATCCATAAAGAATGTTTTATTATTAATCAGTATATCTGAGTTTAACCATAACATTTGTTGTAATATTTTTTCTATCTCTTCTGGAGGATAAAACTTAAATTGTAACCAGCTTTGTATGGCTTGTTTAAGAAAAGAGCGATACTTTAAACAAAATGTAATTTTCAATTAGTCGGAAATGAGAAGTTGTAATCTGTATAAAGGCAAAAAGTGTCACGTTCCTGACCTGTTTTCTGTTAGTTTGTGTATGTGTTAGCTGGTCAGGACGTGAGTTTGGGTGGGCAGTCTATGTTTTCTGTTTCTATGTTGGTTTAAGGGTGACCTGATATGGCTCTCAATTAGAGGCAGGTGGTTTTCATTTCCTCTGATTGAGAGCCATATTAAGGTAGGTGTTTTCACACTGTTTGTTTGTGGGTGGTTGTCTCCTGTGTCTGTATGTATGTTCGTGCCACACGGGACTGTAGCGTTTGTTTGTAGTCGTGTACCTGTTCGTGCGTTCTTCAAGTTATATGTAAGTTCGTGTCCAGGTCTGTTTTCATCGTTTATTTGTTTTGTAGTTTATTCAAGTATAGTTCGTTTTCTGTCTACGTCGTGTTTGTTGTTTTGTCGTGTCTTAAATAAATCATGTCATCATACCTCGCTGCACATTGGTCTTCAGATCCCTCTCTCCTCTCCTCGTCTGAGGAGGAGGAGGATTTAGAGTATCGTTACAAAAAGGCTATTTTTGAACAAAGGATGAGCCTTTCTTTAATAATCTACTTGAGAACCATTTTGGGTTTAAGTATAACTTGTATGTATGTATGAGTGAAGCTTTTACTGAGAGGTTTAAAGCTTTAATATTTAATCATTTTAGCCCCCCAAACTCATATTCATTATATAAATAGGCACGTTTAATTTTCTCTGGCTTAGCATTCCAAATAAAATGCAATATTTTTTGCTCATATCATTTAAAAAACGAGTCATCTGGAGTAGGCAATGCCATTAGTAAGTAAGTAAATTAGTAAGTAAGTAGGACCAAAGAGTTAATCAATGTGATTTTTCCATAAATAGACAACTATTTACCTCTCCATAGTTGCAAAATCTTATCTATTTTTGCTAACTTTCTATTGAAATGATTTGTGGTAAATTCATTTATATTTTTTGAGATTTGAATACCAAGCATGTCTACTTCACCATCCACCCATTTTATTGGTAAACTACAAGGTAGTGTAAACACTGTATTTTTTAACGATCCAATACATACATATGGTACACTTGTCATAATTAGGTTTTAATCCAGAGAGGCTAGAAAAGTGATCAAGATCTTCAATGAGACTGTGCAGGGATCCAGATTGCGGACTTAAGAAAAAACTAGAGTCATCGGCATACATTGACACTTTTGTTTTTATCCCCAGGATTTCTAACCCATTGATGTTCTTGTTGGATCTAATTTTAATAGCTAGCATTTCAATTGCCATAATAAATAGATAAGGAGACAACTGACAGCCTTGTTTTACTCCTCTTAAAAGCTCGATACTTTCTGAGAAGTATCCATTATTTACTATTTTACATCTGGGGTTGCTGTACATAACTTTAACCAATTGTATAAGAGATTCGTCAAAATTAAAGTAAGGAAGGCTTTTATATAGAAATTCTAGTCGTACTTTATCAAACGCCTTTTCAAAATCTGCTATGAAGACCAGGCATGATATCTTCGATGTTGCATAATGTTCAATTGTTTCAAGTAATTGTCGTATATTATCTCCAATATTGCGTCTATGTAAAAAAACCTGTCTGATCAGGATGAACAATATCTGGTAAAACCTTTTTTATTCTATGTGATATGCATTTCACCAGGATTTTTGCATCACAACATCGAAGTGTTAGAGGCCTCCAGTTTCTTAAATGGACTGGATCTTTATACTTTTCACGTGGGTCCTGTATTAGAAGTAATGAAATCAGACCTTCCTGTTGAGTACCTGAAAGTCTACCATTTGGATAGGAGTAATTAAAACATGCTAATAATGGATATTTGAGTACATCAAAAAAGGTATGATATATTTCTACTGGTATACCGTCAAGCCCTGGTGTTTTTCCAGACTGAAAAGATTTTATTTCCTCAAAATGTCCCCTTCTGTAAGTTGGCCTTCACACAGGTCTTTCTGTAAATGTGTTAATTTGACATTATTATTATTATTAGTAGTATTATTAGGGAAGAAATCCTTACAGTTAACATCATTCAGTGGAAATGGAGGAAACTGAAAAGAAAACATGTGCTTAAAATATTTAGCTTCTTCTTTCAAAATATAATTTGGTGAATCATAGATAACTCCATCATTTGTAACGAGTTTCTGTAAATTATTTTTGGTAGTGTAACGGCGTTCCTCCTCCTCTTCATACGAAGAGGAGGAGTAGTTATTCGACCAACGTGCAGCGGGTTGTGCATACATAATGATTTATTAACACAAAGACGAAACACGAAAACAAACACTTGGAAGGATTACAAAATAACAAACCGACCTAAACAGACTTAAACTTAAGAACTTACATGTAACACGAAGAACGCACGGACAGGGAAAACAGACTACACAAAAACCGAACAAACATACCGAAACAGTCCCGTGTGGCGCAACATACACAGACACGGAAGACAACCACCCACAACGAACACTGTGAAACAACCTACCTTAATATGACTCTCAATTAGAGGAAATGCCAAACACCTGCCTCCAATTGAGAGCCATACCAGGCAACCCTTAAACCAACATAGAAACAGAAAACATAGACTACCCACCCAAATTCACGCCCTGACCAATTAAACACATACCAAAACAACAGAAAACAGGTCAGGAACGTGACAGGTAGCATTTCTATGTTGAAGAGTCAAGAAAAATGTTGTGCCTTTTTCACAGTTTTCCATCCAAATCGCTTTATTTTTGTAATACATTACACTTAATCATTCTTGAATAAGTACCTCCATTTCTTTTTGTTTTTCCTCTAACCTATTTTGTGCCTCTATAGTAGTTACCATTACCATCTTCCTGCTCTGTTACTTCCTCTATTTCCTTTATTAGTCTAATCTCTTTTGAACTAAACTGCTTTTGTTTAAATGATTAATATTGTATTGAATGGCCTCTAAAAGTACATTTGAAAGTGTCCCATACAATAAGGGGATCTGCTGTACCTATGTTGTGCAAAAAAAAGTTAATTATTAATTATTTTGTTTTAGTTAAGAACAAATTGTCTTTCAATAGGATTTGATTAAATGTCCAATATCCCTGTCTACGTGGAATTCTGTAAGAGTTATATGGAGGCCAATTAGACGGTGGTCCGATCGCATTCGGTCTCCTATTAATATTTTTTTTTACTTTTGATGTCAGCAAGAATGAGACTAGGAAGAAATCAATAATGTATTTTGCTGGTCGGAACAGTGGAACTGAACAAAAAGTAATAACGGTTCTGTTCATTTGGATTCCAACCCCTGCTTAGAACGTAAACTCTCATCAAAGAGAACTACACCCCTGAACCATATGTCCACCTGAACCTAGCAAGAAGCCAAAGGTCAGTTTGTGCACAAGTCAGATCCCACACCCTCCCTCTGGCTATAGAGACAAGCAGATTTAACAGATTCCCTGAAGAAAAGAGAATTTTCCTAATGGGTGATCTTGGGAAAATCGAAAACAAAATCCATTTTGTGTTTTATTGCCCTCTGTATAATGATCTCAGACGTTCTTTGATGATCTGAGATGTTATTTTTTGATTTTTTTGGGGGGGGGGTGATTACCCTGAAGTATTCTGGTTACGGGACAAGCAGAAGCTTGAATTATGTTTCAGACAGGGTGTGTTTGAGATTGCTCAGTTTGTTCACAATGCCTAGAGGAGAAGGAGAAATGTACTGTTTGTGTAGTGTGTAGTGTAGTGTAGCTGTACTTGCCATGATTATTGTACGTGTATAATTTGTCAAATGTTATTTTGTTTTGAGTACAAGTAAAATAGTACTATGTTTAGTAGTGTCTTGTAAGCCCATGTGGGCTGGGCACCAGTAGGTGTATTACACTTAAATAAATAATTTCATTCAAAATCAAATCACATCAATCATATTAATGTCAAGTCACATATGGGGATTTCAATCTAGGTGTTGTGCTTTTACTTTCCCAGTACTCACAAACATTGGGCCGAAGTCAGAGTCGATGTACATGTGCATGTAGCCCAGGTAGACGAGCAACGCCACTATAGAGTACAGGAAGCAGATGATGGCCACGCCCACAAAGAACTGGGCCGAGGAGGCGGAGTCTCCCACCAGGTGGGTGACGGGCACGGAGTGGTTACACAGAGTGGTGTTGGCCTCCACTAGAGCAACCAGGTTTAACCTGGGGACACAACACAGCTTTACACTTCAGTGTACATCTATACGTGATATAACAAGCGTTATCCAGAGTATTTCGGTAAGAGATCAGTGTCACACTGTAAATATACTGAACAAAAATATAAACGCAACAATTTCAAAGATTTGACTGAGTTACAGTTCATAAGGAAATCAGTCAATTGAAATCAATTCATTAGGCTCTAATCTATGGATTTCACATGACTGGGAATACAGACATGCATCTGTAGGTCACAGATACCTATAAAAAAAGGTATGGGCGTAAATCAGAAAACCAGTCAGTATCTGGTATGACCACCATTTGCCTCATGCAGCGCGACACATCTCTTTCGCAGGCTGTTGATTGTTGTCCCACTCCTCTTCAATGGCAGTGGGAAGTTGCTGGATATGGCAGAAACTGTAACACGCTGTCGTACACGTCGATCCAGAGCATCCCAAACATGCTCAATGGGTGACATGTCTGGTGAGTATGCAGGCCATGGAAGAACTGGGACATTTTCAGCTTCTGTACAGATGCTTGTGACATGGGGTTGTGCCTTATCATGCTGAAATATGAGGTGATGGGGACGGATGAATGGCACGACAATGGGCCTCAGTATCTTGTCACGGATCTCTGTACATTCAAAATGCCATTGATAAATGCATTTGTGTTCGTTGTCCGTAGCTTATGCTTGACCATAAAATAACCCCACTGCCACCATGGGGCACTCTGTTCACAATGTTGACATCAGCAAGCCGCTCGCCCATACAATGCCATACATGTGGTCTGCAGTTGTGAGGCTGGTTGGACGTACTGTCAAATTCTATAAAACAACGTTGGAGGCGGCTTATGATAGAGAAATTAACCTTCAATTCTCTGGCAATAGCTCTGGTGGACATTCCTGCAGTCAGTATGCCAATTGCACGCTCCCTCAAAACATGAGACATCTGTGGCATTGTGTTGTGTGACAAAACTGAACATTTTAGAGTGGCCTTTTATTGTTCCCAGCACAAGGTGCACCTGTGTAATTATCATGCTGCTTAATCAGCTTCTTGATATGCAACACCTGTCAGGTGTGGATTATCTTAGAAAAGGAGAAATGCTCACTAACAGGGATGCAAACAAATTTGTGCACAGACTTTAAGAGAAATAAGCTTTTTGTGCGTATAGAACATTTCTGGGATCTTTTATTTCAGCTCATGAAACATGGGACCAACACTTGACATGTTGCATTTATATTTTTGTTCAGTGTACTTATACCCAGGGGATATACTGTATAATGACAATAACAAGAGGATAGAATGGAGACTTTATATTGTCACAATTTCAGCTGCAAACCTTTCTGATTGACAATTAAAAAGGATCCTTTGTGTCATCTAGTTTAACCTGATACATCGTCACTGCACAGGTCACTTCCTGTTTGTGTCATACTACACCTGGAATAAACCCCAGTCCTTACACTGCACAAGACACTCATTCAGTTTAATAGAGGAAATAATCAGTTGAGGTCATGGGGTCAAGTTGAACAGATGATATCTATACAACTTCCTTCACGGTTCCAGCAGGATATCCGACAACACATCAAGGCATTTCAAATATATATATATTTTTTTGCAGGGTCTAATAGTTGTATGGGGTATCAACCACAGTAACACACAGAGAGAGGACTGACTGACACCCACCTGAAGGGATAGCTAAAAGTAACATTCAGCGTCTCGTTCCTTCCTTCACTGCAGAAGAGTGACACGATATTCCTGCCAGAATACCCCCCACAGCTCCCAAACGCAAAGATGGCTGTCAGCTGTTTAAAACAGAGAAAGAAAGAGTGATTGAGAGAAAGAGAGATGTCATGTCAACTGTTTTAGCTGAGCAGGGAGAATGGAGAAACATTGCTTGCTGGACATACTGTAAGATACTGTAGTAGACCAGCTCAGGGGGGGTGTTTTGATAAACGGAATGAAAGAATTGAATAGCATGCATGCAGCATCACACCCAACAGTAAGCTTGCCAAGAACAAGAAGGATCTAACGGTCTACATAAAGATCTGCTTTGATCCTCTTTTCATTCTCTCTGCTGCAAGCTATGTTGTTCTCTGTTGATGCTCGCTCTCTCGCTCTCTGTCTCTAGATGTAGGCTAGAGGGAGTTGGAGTGTAATAATACACTGCACCTTCCGAATGAATCAGTTTCGGGTACAAGTTGCCCCTAAGCCCAGACCTAGGATCAGCTTTACCCTTTCTAATAGGAACTAATAGGACAAGAAACACACAACTGACCTGAGATCAGTGTCTAGGGTGACCTTAATCTTACTTTGTCACTGTGCCTCCATTTTGGTTCCGGAGAGGCCCTTCTTTCTCGCCCTTCTGCTGATGTTTTCATTTCACAGTGTGACAACTTCCTGTTGACTGACTACCTCATTGTAGCAAGTTGTGCCATCTCACAGCAATTAACATCTAGTGAGCACTGCAAATGCACAGACAGAGACAATAGCCTGTTGTGTAAAAGTCTATGGTCAGATGACTGGGGTGTTGCTGCCCGTCTGGCCTGCAGCCTGTATCTTGAAGGATTTGCACAGTGAGAGAGAGAGAGAGAGAGAGAACAGCTGATTTTTTAACCTAATTTCCTCCTGCATAGCTACACAGGATTCCTTTGACTGAGTTATGCAGACAAGTCGGTTAAACTTGATTAATGAATTCTCTCTAAAAGCATGGATTCTGAGGACAACATGGTTTCAAAAGTGGAAGGAATGTCACCCTGGCCTGAAAACTGGATCACATCTCTTCAGTTCTGATTAACTCTCTAAAAGTCTAAGCCTTGGGGAGAGGTTTACTAGGCTAACATATCGAATTGTTTTAAGATGGTCAAACCATTGATAATTTAGCTATTTGATTTGGAATTTTAGGACCCCTGTAGGTATAAAATAAAGATATATAAAAAATTATTGAAAAAATATTAAATTTGCCCATTACTACTATAGCCCATAGAAACGCATTGAATAACACATTCCAGGCAAAAAACAGACAGTAAAAAAAATGTATCTTAAGGAATAAGGTTTTGAAGTATCTGTCCTATATCTAGGAGATACAGCCTAAGAAAGCTCATGAAATATGAGTTTTTTGGACCCCAAAACGACCTCCAAACTTCCATTATTTTGTTTAACTGGTACCGGGTTTTTAGGTTCAGACACTACATGTGAGAAGACCGGTTTTCGGGTTGTCTCATGGTCTTACAAACACAGGTGTAGCTCGGCCACCTCCCACCGCAGACTTTGCTAAAATGGAGAGTTGAATGAATGTCATACTGCAGGCTATCATTATTTTGTCATTGCAGAATCAGGAGAAAAGAGACTGACAAAATAAAACAAAACTGTGACACATTAGTTAAAAAATAACTGATGAAAGCTTGTGTGGTTTGCTCTAACATGCAATATGATTGAAGTGCAAAAAAGCGTGATATACAGTCTTTTCTATTTTATTTTCTCAGGCCACAGCCCCGAACTAGAGTGAAAACTCCCTCCGCTATTAGAACTGTTGAGCTGCAGATTTTCTCCAGTAGGATTCTGGACAGTGTCGTCTACTTACCCATTCGACAAATTTGATGAATCCCAGTGGTTCCTTGAGAGGCGCCAAGTTCAGTCGAAATCCTGTCATCATCTCCCCCGACTCCCCACCTATTTAAATATTATCTGAATGAAAATGAAGTATATGTTGCCAGAAAGTAACAAAACACGTTTCAATAAGTTTGACAGAATGACGTGGTACTGCGCGCAATGGCTTTGTGCGCTCCGTTTTGGTGATGCCTCTCCCTCCTACGCAAATACCTGAGGCTACAGTAGAAAACAATTATGAAAAACGGTCAAAGTTTGCCATTACAGAGTAATTTTTACTCTCTCGGTTGATAGTTGCAATTTGAATTAATTAGGATTAGGTCTACTTAACAAATCCTAAAATGGCTAAACAACTGATAGACTAACGATGGAAAGTAACGGTTCTCTCAACTGCGCGTCTCGAATTTCGTATCCCAAAGGACACGGTGTAAGCCTGCAGATGACTGTAAAAAATGATGTCTGTCTTTCCCACTAAGCTGCTGAACCTTCGGTCTCTGTTTGGAAAAACCTTTCGGTCTCTTGTTGCAAGTTTCTGCTACTCTTGAAAAGGGAAAGGGGGATACCTAGTCAGTTGTACAACTGAATGCATTCAAATGAAATGTTGAAAGAAAATCACCAAACCGAGAATTCTTTAAATTCCTTCACATAATATGGGGCATCGAGCAGTTCAAAAGAAACAGGTGGAGTCATCTATATGTCCATAGCGGTGAAGTCTGACCTCAATTGTACCAGTAAAGGTCAGTACCGTTTAAAATCTGGGAGGACGTTTTTTTTCATGAGTATGGCCTTAGCCCATATAGGGTGGCGCACAATTGGCCCATTTCGTCCGGGTTAGGGGAGGGTTTTGCCAGTCGGGATAGGCCGTCATTGTAAATAAGAATTTGTTCTTAAACTTAACTGTCTTGCCTAGTTAAATAAAAACTTTTAAAAAATAAATACAATACAGAATATTGGATGACTCTCATTCATATTCCATTCACCCAGTCCAATGTACATCGATAGGTTTAGGCTACTACATGATACTCACATTTTCCCTATACCCATCATGAGGTTGCTACAACCTAGCCTATGACTGAAAGTTTACAACGTGTAGGTGCACACAGGGCAACAGACCCATTTGAGTTGACAGATAGTGACACATTGACAGACAGTGACATTCAATACTGCATCAAGCTGATATAGGGTGTGATCATTAGTCCAACAGTTGCAGACGAGAGTTTCTATTGGACAGATTCAGGTATGTTTATCACCGTTTTGTTCTGTTAAATAAACTTTTTCAACAGAATCGGCGGAATGAATACACCCGACCACACATAAACACAGTTCACTTTCATAGCAGCCATGTTGTATTCCTACTCACGTCTAAGTGCTCTCCTCCTCTCACCTCTTCCCTTGTGAACTTCAATGCACAACACATCAGCTGTACGTGACCAGGCGAAAAATCCTTTCCAAACCAAACTGCTACACACAGCCTACATCGTTGTCACCATATTAGCTAAAGTAATATCATAGTCAGCAAAGCTAATAGAACTAATGCGTTAGTAAACATGCTACAATCATGCAGTAACGTTAATGTACAATCAGTAAGCGTTTATACCGGCGGGCCCGGTGGCAATAAATGAGTAATACCGAAAGCTTACCTTGACTTGGAAGAGTTCCAGTGCTGTGTTGGAAAGTCATATCCAGCTAGCAAACTAGCTAGCTGCATTTGCTAGCTAAGTAAGTGAAACGGGATAAAATGATATTCTCTCTCTCAAATTCTCTCTCGCCTCTCCTTCATTTTGGAAGAAATTAATTTGTTTAAAACTGTTCAGCTATTGTCTTGCTCTCTCTAAGTCAAATACTCTCCACATTGTATACACTGCAGTGTTAGCTATTTGTAGCATATGCTTTCAGTACTAGATTAATTATCTGATCCTTTGATTGGGTGGACAACATGTCATGCTGCAAGAGCTCTGATAGGCTGGAGAAGGTCCTCCAGAATTTGTCATAATTACTGTGTAAGTCTTTGGAAGGGGGTTGAGAACCATGAGCCTCCTATGATGTTTTGTATTGAAGTCAATGTACTCAGAGGAGTGTCGTGGAAATTCTACACAGGGACACTCAAAGTCAATCTTAAATGAATCACTCTTTATTATCAGCGAGCTGGAGAGGTTCCAACCAACTAAATGCACCAAGTACACATATCGATCAGGAGCTCTCTTCTTTGGGGCAGTCCCGTTATCCCTTATATACTAGTTATAAACATGTTACATAGGCATAGTTCATAGGGTTGGTTCCGGCATGTCTGATTAGAGGGGGTGAGGTTCACCCTGTTCTCGGCCAAATTATCCATTCCATGCATCTAGATACTATCTGTGGTCACCTTCGCCATAACAAAATGGCCAGGCCTTTCTTCATTTGGGAGCTCCCTCAACAGCTGGATCCGGGCACCTTTACACTGCACAGTACACAGTCTCAATAACTGTACTCTTAAGGCAACTGCCTCAGGAAGCACCTCAAAGAAAGAGACACAGAACCATTGGCATATATATAATATAACATATAAAAAAAACTTGGTAGTGGACATTCCGTGAGTCCTTAATGAAAGAAAATAAACATCTTAAATCAGTCCTAAAAATATTCTTACTCTTAATCGAGTTTACTGCATCGTGGGCAGGAATAGGCACCTTTTGACCTGTTGCATTGAAATACAGTTCTGTTAAACTGTCCCGGGGACATAAACTAGTCAAAATATGAAACCTGTTGTTTAACAAACCTGCCTAGGACCTTCAAAATGTTGGTGCTAGCTTATCAGCTCAATATTCGGTACTAAATATATTTACTTGGATCTACTTATTCTGGACACAGTTCCACATAATGGAAACAGATGATTGTTTTGGATGACATTACCTTCTTACTTAAATCACTGGTGCTACCCAAACTATAGTATTGAGCAATAATAATTGGAAAACTTGTCATTTCAATTATTCATACATCTGTCCCAAATTTCCCCACTGTTTCCCTTACAGCCTGTTTTTTGTTCAGTGAGTACTGGCGGCTATCTATTGTTCCACAGGAAACTTCTCTAACCCAATCAAATGTAATATCAGCCCCAATGCTCAATCCCTCTGTTCATCATGTGACCTTGTATTGAAACATTTACTTCTTCAAATTACAAAGATATGGCATTATTAGAGTGCTATGTAATATTACCATTCACTTTGTTACTTTCACTAGTCTCCATATCTGTTTCCTTCAACTAAAACCCTTCTCCTCTTTCCAGTAGAAAAAAAACACATTCTAAATCACTACTCCTAATACACACCGATCCCTCTCAAACAATGTTCTGCTTTTACCCCTATCACACTGTTTAAAAACAAACAAAACAAAAATAACTTTTTACATCTTGGAATGCACTGTTTTCATTTTAGTATACCTTCAAAAAGTGACACTATATTTTTGTTACCAATCTCTGTTGGATATTCCCTTTCTGCTTCAATATTTATTAAATGGCTATTATTTTAAGATCCATATGTAATGCTTTGGAGGGATCAATATGTATTAACTGAGCTGGCACTGTCTATCAGACCCTTGTAGATGGCATGGTGCTCTGTCCATAACAAGTTAAACAGTTGAGTAAGTGACTATAGAAAGTCATTAGGTCTATTTAACAGGGTATGGGATTTATTTCAAATGTATTACTAGGGTTGTTGCGGTGACCATTTTACCACCACACTGGTCGTCACGAGTCATGAAGGCAGTCCTATTCCACATGACCGTTTAGTCATGGTAATTAGGCTTCTCCAAGCTCTGATGCTGCTGCTGGTTATTAGCAGCATACATAACTTGCTAACTGCCTGGTACTCAGCACTATATTGTCCCTCTAATCACTCTGACATCAATGCAAATGTAATCAGAAATCTAATCAAACACTTCATGAGAGCCCATGAGCTCATGTTGCTGGCTGACGAAAAGTAAATGTGGACAGTTCTTCCAATATGCACCTCGGAATTGGATAAGGACGGCACAGTTGCTTCTCCGTTGTCTGTCTTCATTTGTAGCCTGTGAGAAAGACCCTATCATGTGACAGAGAGCCATGTGAGTGAGATGGCTTCCGATTGCGCGGCACACTCAGGGAGAAGGGCACAACGCAGCAATCCGGGCCGCAAATGGCCTGGATTTTTTTAGGGTGCATTACAGCCACAAAGCGGATGCAGTCGTGAAAATCGAGGCATTATCAAGTGCTTGTCAAATTCTGAATGAGAGACTATTGGAGTGTGTGCACTCTAACAAATTAGGGGTTCAACAAGGGTTCTTCTAAGATCCTCAAAGTTCTTCGAAGAACCTTAGGGTTCTTTGCACTGAAAATTGCCCCCAAAAGGTTCTTCCAAGAACCCCATAGTAGGTGGGGTTCATTGAGGAACCTCCTTAGTTGGTGGGGGTTCTTGTAGGAACCTAACTGCCCAACTGAAATGTTTGGATTTGAGAGGATAGCAGGTGCAGGCACTTAACTGACAAATGTTAAGATCTCCTCAGTTTAAGGTAAGGTTTATCCCTTGTATGATCTAAATTGGTATTGTTTTATGATGATACCGTCTATGTTTTCATATTTGTGCAAATCTTTCTAAAACAGAAAATAGACACAATTCAATGGATATCAATCTATCAAAAAGGTAAGAATATGTACTGTATGCATTGAGAGTATGTTGAAGGCTAGCTGTATTGGGTGCAGATGACTGAACTGCTCACTTCTGTGTCTGCAGGTGTCAGAACAAAATCCAAGGTATGAATAATGTCATGTGCATGTTTTGTTAATCATCTGTATAATTACTCTTTTTTGAATTCACAGAGTTCACCCCCGTACACCTCTGATGAATATAACAGGAAACCTGTTTGATCACCATGCACTGGAAAATCATTCTGGCTATGGATACGGAGAACATCAACATCACCACACTAGAGGACGTACACATTGGACTTGGGGCTCTGCTAGGAGTTTACCTCATATTTTGATTTATTTTATTCTGCTTTGCCATTTAAATCATAATAAACACTGAAAACTAAAATGGTGTTATTGTTGGGGTTCACCCACATTTTCATTTTGAAGAACCCCTAGGATACTCCAGGAACTTTTCTTTTTAGAGTGTACAGCAGGCGCAAAAAACAAAGCCTTTCACGGCTTTCAAGCGACTTTTTTCAAATCATAATTAGAATCTCATCATGCAGCCTTACAATGTATTAAAAATCAAAACATATAGCCCAACGTTTGTAGAACATCTAAAGTTACATTAATAACTCAATTAAGCATATACGAATACCTATTTCTTTGTTAACCGCTCAACACAGAACAGTCGCATGTGCGCACTCCCTCAAATCGTTTGGCGACAATATTTATATTTTATTCAGCTTTGTTCAATTGTATTCTTCATACTATAAAAAAATATATATAAAATAATACCACAGAATTATAAGCAAGTCTGCTAAATGAACTAGTGTAGCCCACAGTCATATGGCAAAGCCACACCAGGACCTAACATAAAGACAACTCAGAGTATGCTATTCTTTTCTTCTGAAATAGACTACATTTTCTTCATGTCATATTAGACCGGTCTAAAATAAATAATGGATTTATTGTGAAGTTGTAGGCTATATTACATGGATTTATTCGACTTTTTAAAATGGCTTGGAGGCGATGTGTGAAAGCCAGGAGATGCTAAATGTGTTGATGTTGATTAACAGTAAAATGCTGAGTATGTTGAGTATATATTATCTGCTTGCCAATCCCCAGCTGACAACATTTTGTGACCGCCACTGCCCTATGTATTACCAGGGTGGAGGGAATCTCATAAGCATTTATAGTTTTATTGGTTAGGGGTAAGTCAAGTCCCGTGCAATGCTTTAACCTTATCTTTATCAAATGATCCATAAAGGGACCACTCTGAACATTTCTCTGAATATTTTTTACACCACTTATGTACGTCTACGTGTGGGTGTGCAAGTTGTATGTTATTATTTTTTCTATTGTTATTTCATCAGATCTCTAGTAAACCATTACACTCAATAGTATCTTACTTTAGCTCTAGTAACCCATTATGCATGTGTGTTACATCACAAAATCCTCCTCCACACCAGTGTTCTATTCATTCAGGGGTTTAAATATTCACTGTAGTGCTCTATTTAACATCATATTCAGGAATAGTCCTATCTTCTTTCCTGTCTTTACATTCACTTTTCCCTATATAACTATACATAGGTATTCACATACACACCACTCCATGTGCATCCTATGCACCATATGTATCTTCAACGGTTCTCTAGCCTCCCAGAGACTATGGTACAGTGGTCCCAGAGCACATAGACAATTCCCAGAAATGCCTATAGAGCGCTACTTCCTATACATATAAAACAACAATAACACTGTGCTATTATTAGCAGTCCCAGACGATGGGAGGTGGTGGACGGAGCCCCCAGATAACATTATAGATCGAAAAACTCAGCTCACACAGAACTGGTTCGGGTATCCATTCAGTAATCTTTCTCACTGGAGCTAGTCCCCTGACAGCTCTCATTCACTCTCTACTTCGGGCTGCCCAACCCTCTTCCTGGAGATCTACTGTCCTGCAGGTTTTCAATCCAACCCAAATTTAGCGCATCTGATCCTGCTAGTTAAGGTCTTGTTGAGCAGCTAATTAGTAGAATCAGGTGTGTTAAATTAGGGTTGGACTGGAAACCCACAGGACAGTAGATCTCCAGGAAGAGGGTTGTGCAGCCCTGCTCTACTTAATAGCTAAAATTGCTTATCAAATTTCAAATCAGCTTATTGTCCAAATTTCAATCAGCGTAATATTCAAATGTCTATCTTTTATTATCCAAATTTCAATCAGCTTAATATGTCATATCTCACAATCACACAACTTTCACATCCACTTAGTACTATTCCCAAACACACTCAGTAATCTCCCTTATTACCCCATGTGCATCTTCAACGTTTCTCCTGTAGTTACTTCCTATGCACCATATGTATCTTCATTATACATATAGAATAGCACCTTGTGCTATTATCAGTTGCTGCAGACCACGTAGACACTTCTCTTATAAATGCCTACAGACAGCTGTCAGTGGGGCATGATACCGTTACTTGCCCTCGCTCTAGTCTTCTCTCTAAGACTATCTCTAGACTTCTTCTGTCATATGTATCACTGCCACGGTTCCTCTATAGTCTCTACAGTCGCCATAGTCTCTACAGTATCTATAGTCCCTGAGCATCCATAGTCCCTATAGCATCACAGTCCCTACAGCATCCATAGTATATATCGTTTTTATAGTCAAACGCTATAGCCTCTATAGACTCCATAGTCTTGCCACATACAAATAGAATAACATGCACTTTCACTCAGTAACTCCACACTCACAACTTTCCCATCCACTACACACACAACTCACACCCACTTCGTGCTATTACTTGACTCAGGACTAATGGTACCCTCCTTAATTTTTGTTTAGTTTCATTTGTTTTATTATTATAGATTTTTATACAAATTCATTTAAAAGGGACTTAGTGTAATCCGTTTCCGTGTCCCTCGTTTGTTTGTGGGTGAATTGTCTCCTCCTGGGCAGCTCACAGGAAGGGTCTGGTCTGGGGGTCTCGTCCTCTTTTGGTCAGACTGGAATTTCCCTCACGCTTCATAAAATGTGCCACCGGTTTTCCTTGCAGATCCCCACTGGAAAGCTCCGCAGGCAGAATCCATCGTCCTATTTGTGACACCAAATAGTTGTAGAAATTCTACACAGGGACACTCAAAGTCAATCTTTATTATCAGCGCGCTGGAGAAGTTCCAACCAACTCAATGCATCAAGTACACATGTCGATAAGGAGCTCTCTTCTTTGGGACAGTCCCGTTATCCCTTATATACTAGTTATAAACATGTTACATGGGCATAGTTCATAGGGTTGGTTCCGGCATGTCTGGCAGTCTCCTATCTTAACTTAAAAAACTTATTCTGGGCGTTCGGGCCAGATGGTCCTAAGGAGGAGGTTGTGTCGCCCCCCCTCATATCTTTACCAAGCACAGGCTGGAACCAAGGATTATTTATGACACCAAGACAAGATGAACATTTTCAAGGTTGTCTTTTCACAATATAAAAATGTCCATCACAGGAGGATGGAAGCTAGCTGTCCTCCGGCTACACCATGGTGCTACCCTAGAGTGCTGTTGAGGCTACTATAGACCTTCTTTGCAAAATAGTGTTTTAATCAGTTATTTGGTGACATGATTATATTTTGTATAGTTTTATCTAAAAAGGATAACATTTTAAATGTTTTACAATTTGAAAAATTCTGAAATTCACTGAGGATGGTCCTCCCCTTACTCCAAGGAGCCTACTGTACATATTGGTGCAGATGACTGACTTTATCAATGACAAACATATATGAATCAATATATGATGTCTATGGAACTCAATCATGAGGGGCCCCGCCAATAAATAGAGAACAGAACACAATAAATTCATTTTTTATCCAAAGATTCACACATAAGTTGTAATTATTTAATTCTCCAACTACACCAAAAAACCAAAGCAATTTAAATCATTAAATCAAACATTTCAAATTGACAGGATGTTGTTTCTAATATGTAGACATTGCAACAGTAATGTTAGTTTAAAATATCAGATATGTTCAGTTTTGGGAAACAATTTGGGACAACCAACATATAATAAAACAAAAATATAATTCACAAGTAGTATTTTCAAAACAGCATTCATACAAGACTATACCAGGATTGTAAAATTTCGGTAATAAAGAAATCCTGGTTGGAGGGTTCTGGATTCCGTGCGTATTCCCTCCTGATTCCCGGAATCTTTCAATCGGGGTTTCTGGGAAAATTACCAGAATTTTTTAACACTACTCTACACACAAACAAACATTTGCTAAAAGCTGACATAACACCTGCCATACAACAAACAAGCAGTGTGGAGGATTCTGTATTGGTAGAAAATGGGAATTAGACAAAAAAAAGAAGAAAATCCACTATTTCTCCCTACCTTGCCCTCCCGCAGTATAATGCAGTTGTTATATACACGTGAGAAGACAGTTTGGCCACATCCTTATAAATATGAAGATTTACTGCAAATAATCTGCCAATATTTACCTTTGTCATAAAAAATAAATGATTTCTGAAGGTAAGAACCAACCACAATGGTATCACAAAAGTCAAATCAAGCTCTACGGAAAAATTCCCCATAATTCAATACCAGCGACAAATGCCTTACTGTTCTCTAAAGCAAAGGAAAATGTATGTGGAACAAATATTTGTACTTTTACACAAATAAAAGGTGCCACAAAGAGAGAGATTTGACTCTGTGTGCGAGTCCAAAATGACACCCTAATCAGTGCAATACTTTTTACTGGTAAAGGGAGTAGGGTGCCATTTCAGACATA
Source organism: Salvelinus fontinalis (assembly GCF_029448725.1). NCBI lineage: Eukaryota > Metazoa > Chordata > Actinopteri > Salmoniformes > Salmonidae > Salvelinus > Salvelinus fontinalis. The sequence goes on along the minus strand of NC_074675.1, from coordinate 25,342,490 downwards.
CAGACTGTGTCGTGCAGTTCTGTAGACAGTGTTTAAGCAACATGATTAGTTGGCTTCTACATGGCGACTTGCTCATGTGTGGGTAGTGTCTTCTAAAGATCGAGGGGAAAACTTATTTAAAATAAAATAAAATAAAAAAATAAAAAGGCCAACAACTTAAAAGGTAGAGTATGTGTTCCCCTGATAAGCAAATTCATTTGCATAAAGGAATACAACGTTCCTTTAAAAAGGAAGAAACTGTCAGCACGCACACACACACACACAAACATCCACTCGGGAACATTAAACATATACCTCTCAGTTCTAGAACCACACAAAGTTCGGGAACTTTCATGAACACAGTAGAAACAGTATCTCCTTTCCTGTGATCAACTTATAGCGACACTTGGTCATATAAACACTGTAACGTAACCGCAGTTTAAATGATTTATATACCACGATATCGTTCCATCCACCACTAAAAGACAACGCTAACTAAGTAGATTGTGAATGACTTTAAACAGCTCTGTACACACAACACAGGGTACAGTCAGTGTGAACGTGTTCCTTCTATCTCCATCTCACTCAACTCCCTTTATCTTTATCACTTACTTGTTTCACTCACTCCACTTGCTCTCCCTCACTCACTCACTACTCTCTCTATCCCTTGGCCTTCACTCAGGTGTAGGTTTGGACGTGTGTGTGTGTGTGTGTGTCTCCTCTCCAGTTGAGGACAGTGCTTCTCGGGAGGGTGGGGTTTGAGGGAAGGGGGGGAGGGGGGGGGCGTCATTAGCAGTGTGCCGCCTCCGGTGGGGTGATGGAGGTCAGAGGTTCAGGGGTCAGTGGCCCCTCAGTGGAGGAGCTCCTTGAGGTCACTGTCCGTTATCTTGGCATTGTCTCTGACGTCATCGAACGTGTACGTCTTGACAATTTTCCCATTCTGAAACACTGTGTGTAACAGGTCCTGGAGGGAGGGAGACGAGAGGGAAAATAACAAATGACCATCAGTGAAGTGGCTAATTGACTAACCTCAATAAAAAAAAAGGTCACGTGACAAACCTCAGTAACTAAAACAACAGTTATTTACAAAGGCTATTGGAATGCATTGATGTGGGAGTATGATACGTGAACTCAGCTCACCACGCCGTACTCCTCCAGGTCTCCCTTGCCCTCCTCCAGAGTGACAAAGTCCCCGCTCGCTGTCCGGTGCAGAGACAGACGACCTTTCTTTGACCTTTTGTTAGGGTCTGCCACCGGGTCCTTGAACACATTCACCTGACACCAAATATTAAAAACAGTTACACTTCTCCTTCCAGTGAAGGTAGGCATGGATGTGTGTCTGTGTTAAGAGTCCTGCATGGGCCAGTTTTTTTTGGGGAGATGCACCCGCCCTCGCCAGCCACGTCAATTCCGAGCCCCACCCGATACCTGCCATCAGGACAGATTTTTCTCCGCAACCCGACAAATAATAATGTATTTAATTGTTTTTATGACTCCAGAGTAGTATAGGCTATTCCCCGTTCCTGTATGGATTGGTTTGTCTGCATGTCTATTCAACATTTGGATAAAAAGGAAAATAAGAACGATATCTTCTTATTTTCACAATGCGACTGAAATTGCTTAGGGGGAAAAAAGGGGGAAAAATATTCTAATTAGCCTTCTTACCCAATGAAAGCCTATAGCTGACATACATTCAATATTGTTTCGATAATCAAATAGTTTAATTGAAACTTATATAAACAACTCCTGGAATCGAATAGGCTGCAAAATTAGCATTCATTTATTTTGTAGGGTATACTCAAACTTTTACCAGCCGCACAGGTTTAAATGTATATGACCTGCGTATGGTCTAAATGAACAAAAGCCTGAATTAAAATGTAACAATTAACTGAATTATAATAAACAAATACGTGCTTGCACTTTTAGCAGGATGTGTATCCACCTACCGGATGGTTCTCATCCAACCAATGTAAACGCCTGAAGTTTGCTAAACCTGCATTGTCATGTGGATTGGTGCTTTGGTCAGATGACATGAAATTAGAGCTCTTTGGCCACGCCCACCAGTGGTGGGTTTTGGTGTTGAAATGAGAACGCATGAGCAGAAAAGAAACCCATTGTAAAATATGGTAGTGGATCTCTAATGTTATAGGGCTATATTGCTTCCACTGGTCCTGGGGTTGTTACGGTCAACGGCATCATGAACTACCAGGATATTGTTTTGCCAAAAACCTGGTCGCCTCTGCCAGGTGGCTGAAACTTGGCAGCAAGTGGATCTTCCAGCAAAACAAGAACTCCAAGCACACACCAAAACCCTCAAAGGAATTGTTAATCAACATGTCGCAATGGCCAACTCAGTCTCAGGACCCATTGAAAACCTGTGGTTTGAATTGAAAAAGGGTAGTCTATAAGCGCAGACGATGGATATCAAGGATCTGGAAGGATTTGGTATTTTATTAGGATCCCCATTAGCTGTTACAAAAGCAGCAGCTACTCTTCCTGGGGTCCACACAAAACATAATACAGAATGACATAATACAGAACATCATTAGACAAGAACAGCTCAAGGACAGAACGACATAATTTTTTTTAAAGGCACACGTAGCCTACATATCAACGCACACACAAACTATCTAGGTCAAATAGGGGAGAGTTGTTGTGTTGCTTTATCTGTTTTTGGAAACCAGGCTTGCTGTTTATTTGAGCAACATGAGATGGAAGGAAGTTCCATGCAATAAGGGCTCTATAATACTGTACAATTTCTTGAATTTGTTCTGGATCTGGGGACTATGAAAAGACCCCTGGTGGCATGTCTGTGTGTGTCAGAGCTGTGTGTAAGTTGACTACGCAAACAATTTGGGATTTTCAACACATGAATGTTCTGTATAGAGGAATGGTCTAAGATCCCTCCCCAATGTGTTTTCAGTGCCGTTATTCTCGCAAGGTGAGGTATTGAAAACAGGGTGTCAATCACTTTGACCCCTACCTTCGAGAAAAAAAAATATGACTAGTTAAACAAAATCTCTTTCTCTGAGCAATTGTATTAGCATAAAATAATTTCCCAATTTTTCTAGCATACAATTTAGCTCAGTATTTGAATGATTGGTTTTACAGTCATTTCTGGTCATCTTTATCAAAAGTGTCAATTTAAGACCCCACTGTAATATAGCATACAGTATCCATGTGTGTGTGTGTGTGTGATGGTGTGTGTGCATGCGTGTAATGCTCTGCTCACCCCCAGGCCGTTGGTGACCACGTAGCTGCATTTAAAGGAGCAGTTGAGCAGATCCCTGGTCAGTTTCTGCAGCAGAGCCCCTCCAGAGCCAAAGGCGATGTTCTCAATGCTCCACCGATGCTGCTTCATCCCCTCCACGATCTACACACACAGACACATGCACTGTTAATACTGACTGTGTGTGTGTTTGTGTGTCCGTGTGTGTGTGTGTGTGTGTGCATGTACCTCTTGCAGGGTGTTGATGTCCACTCCGTCCCCCTGTATAACTCTGATATAGGGCGGCAGAACTTTGTAGCCTTTGGCGTTCTCCGTAGGGATAAACTTCTTCCCCAGGATCTCCAGCACCTGAGTGGAGGAAGTACGTTTTTTTTTTTTTTTTTAAACAAGAATGCTAAATCTGTATGCGAGGAACATACAGCACCGACTGAGAGGGCTTCCATATGGCTCAATCTCAACTACAGAAGTCCGGTCATAGCTCAAAATATCACCCAAATCATGCAACCCCCCCCCCGTAACTCAGTTGGTAGCGCATGGTACTCGCAACGCTAAGATAGTGGGTTCGACTCCTGGGACCGCCTGACTACAAAAGCGTCTGCTTAAACGGCATATCGGATTATTATTTTAGTTGTATCAAATGGCAGATTAACATGGACGTTGAATTCGTGTGCATCTTTCTCAACTTAGGATCTGGCCAATAATATTCAGTATTGCGTTAGTACTTTCTCAGAGGACCTGATTGGGACCTACCTTCAGTACGTTATCCACAGGCTTCCCCAAGTCGGGCGGACGACGAGGGGCTTAAGGGGGTTGACTTAGGGGCGAGTTAGGGTCGATCTAGGCCTAGTGTTACCTTCAGTACGGTATCCAGGGGGTTCCCTGAGTCGGGACGGACCACCAGTGGGGCGTCAGCGCTGCGGGACTCAATGAGGCTCCTCAGGTCTTCTCCCCAGATCTTCTCACAGGCGTTGTAGATGTCATAGCTGTCACTGACGATAGACACGGGCACGTTGGGAAACTGCCTCACGATGTGCTCAAAGGCATCTCGCTCGTGGTCCTTGCCCCACGCTGTGATTGTGCTGGCGAGAAAGAGGGAGAATACAAAAGAGATCAGATTTACTAAAGACAACAAAACATATCCCTCTCCCTATGAACTCTTCCACGTGGAGCTGCAGTGCCACCACTAGAGGGCATCCTTATCAACACTTTGCAGAAACTGAACTTCCAGGAGCTCATGTCAACAACAGTGAACTGTAGCTAGCTAGCTATGTCCTTTTAGTTTCTTTCTGAATCCATCCGTGCATTACGCTTGCCTCAATTACTATTTGATCTTTATTTAACGCTATCAAATCTATTAGCAAAGAAATGAGGGGCGTATCTCCAAATGCATTGCTATCTACCACCTTGGAGAACCCAGAGAGTGAGGGGGATGGTAGAGTACTGTGTGTATCATATGGAGAAGAGTGTGACTGTCTCTGGAAGATGAAACTAAAACGGACCGTCGTGATTCCGTAACCACAGTGACCAGGCCAGGGCCTCTGGAACCGAACTCCCAGAAACCAACGGGGCCAATGAATGGTGCAGTGGAGCAGTGGTACAACCAACTCAGCTAGAGATGTACTGTACATCTCCTGATCTCCTGTGTGTGTGTGTACTGTTATCAATGGCCTATACAAGCATAGCATTTGATATTTGGATATCAAAGCCATCCCCTCCTGCTTGCTATCTGGGGCTGAGAAGGCCTATACAAGTGTAATTTGATTGATTCGGTACCAAGAAAGAGATGTTAGCGTGTTAACTGTGTGTCCTGACGTTATTACCTGTGTTCCGCGGCGGGCACAGAGAAGCCAGGCACAGGGTCTTTGGTGCCGTAGTACTTCTTAATCACGCCGATGCCAGCCACTGTGTCTGTGCCCTTAAAGTTCACCAGGTGGGCAGAGGCTCCGATACCTGCCGTCTGAAATGGGGAAGAGAGATGGTGAGTCAAATGTCACACACACACACACACACCTACAGCGCATTCGGAAAGTATTCAGACCCTTTGACTTTTCCCACTTTGTTACGTTACAGCCTTATCAACAAAAAAATATATATTTATATATAATTTTCAACTCAATCTACACACAATAACCCATAATGTTAAAGCAAAAACAGGATTAAAAAAACAGAAAAATCACATTTACATAATTATTCAGACCATTTACTCAGTACTTTGTTGAAGCACCTTTGGCAGAGGTTACAGCCTTGAGTCTTCTTGGGTATGACACTATAAACTTGGCACACCTGGATTTGGGGAGTTTCTCCCATTCTTCTCTGCAGATCCTCTCAAGCTCTGTCAGGTTGGATGGGGAGCATCGCTGCACAGCTATTTTCAGGTCTCTCCAAAGATGTTTGATCGGGTTCAAGTCCGGGCTCTGGCTGGGCCACTCAAGGACATTCAGAGACTTGTCCCGAAGCCACTCCTGCATTGTCTTGGCTGTGTGCTTAGGGTCGTCGTCCTGTTGAAAGGTAAACCTTAGCCCAAGTCTGAGGTCCTGAGTGCTCTGGAGCAGGTTTTCATCAAGGATCTCGCTGTACTTTGCTGCGTTCATCTTTCCCTCGATCCTGACTAGACTCCCTGCCGCTGAAAGAATTCCCGACAGGCATGATGCTGCCAGCACCATGCTTCACCGTAGAGATGGTGTCAGATTTCCTCCAGATGTGACGCTTGGCATTCAGGACAATGAGTTCAATCTTGGTTTCATCAGACCAGAGAATTTTGTTTCTCATGGTCAGAGTCCTTTAGGAGCCTTTTGGCAAACTCCAAGCGGGCGGTCCTGTGCCTTTTACTGAGGAGTGGCTTCCGTCTGGCCACTCTACCATAAAGGCCTGATTGGTGGAGTGCTGCAGAGATGATTGTGCTTCTGGAAGGTTCTCCCATCTCCACAGAGGAACTCTGGAGCTCTGTCACAGTGACCATCGAGGTCTTTGTCACCTCCCTGAGCAAGGCCCTTCTCCCCCGATTGCTCAGTTTGCCCGGGGGCGGCCAGCTCTAGGAAGAGTCTTGGTGGTTCCAAATGTATTCCATTTAAGAATGATGGAGGCCACTGTGTTCTTGGGGACCTTCAATGCTGCAGAAATGTTTTGGTATCCTTCCCCAGATCTGTGCCTCAACACAATCCTGTCTCGGAGTACTACGGACAATTCCTTCGACCTCATGGCTTGGTTTTTGCCCTGACATGCACTGTCAACTGTGGGGCCTTATATAGACAGCTGTGTGCCTTTCCAAATGATGTCAAATCAATTGAATTTACCACAGGTGGACTCCAATCAAGTTGTAGAAACACCTCAAGGATGATCAATGGAAACAGGATGCACCTGAGCTCAATTGAGTGTCTCATAGCACAGGGTTTGCAAACAATTCTGAAAACCTGTTTTCTCTTTGTCGTTATGGGGTATTGTGTGTAGATTTTAGAACAAGGCTGTAACGTAACAGAATATGTAAAAAGTCAAGGGGTCTGAATACTTTACGAATGCACTGCATATAACACCCCCTCCACCCACACACACACACTTCCTCTACCTCTTGTGAGGAAACTCCCCTGTAGCCGAAGTCGTGCAGCTTGTACTCCAGCTTGTCCAGGTTGCCAGAGGTCTCCAGCAGGTACTTGGCCAGAATCTTCTTCTGCTCCCTGGAGTTGGTCGCCACGGTGATGGGGTACCAGACCTGGACAAGGATGGTCTGGAGAGGAGGAAGAGGGGAGGGGGTTAGTAGATTGCCATGCTAGAATGGGCCCAAGCCTGGAGCTTTCGAAGCACAATTTTCGAAGCGTCTCCCTCTCCCTCCACCAATCTTACCTCCCTCTCCTATCCCTCCATCCATCTCTCTCTCTCCCTCCCTCCCTCCCCCCTCATTCATTCCTGATCCCGCTCCGCCCGCTCTCTCCTCCATCTTCCTTGAACCGTAGTGCGCCTGTCCATGAACCCCAAAAAATCCCTCTGACCCCACCACAGCCCCATCCACACCCTCCAGTCACCCCATCACAGTGTAGTGAGCTGGAACATGAACCCAAAACCAACCCTCTTGACAGACCCTTTATCCTGCTATGTGGAAGAGGAAGTGGCCTGTTTGGGAGGCTCAGGGGCTAGATCCACATTCCCTGGCAAAGGGACAGGTCATGTCAACACAGGGTTCGATAGGGTGATTCCTCACATGGCAAGCCCAGGACAGAGTTACTTAGCCGTGGCCCGCTGGCAGCTAGAGATGCCTGGGTCTTTGTCTCAGTCCAGTCATCGTTGAACGGGCGAGTCAATATTATCACGCCATGTCCGAGTGTGTGTTTAGTCATATTTCTCCCTCTAGGAGCTGTGTAGTGTGCATGTACGTGAGAGTGTGTGTACGTGTGTGTGTGTGTGTGTGTGTGTGTATGCAGGGTCATCTGTACGGTCCACATGGTCAGAAACACCTTGCAGGGTTACCTGACCTCTCACACGCTACCACAAGGTGTTGCCAGCCACAGCTCCAACAACTACAACTCAAAATGTGAAAATGATCATCATAATCTAGAAACAAATGAATTATCTTTAAGGAACTGAAGCCATACAGGCCTACTATATGACTGGCATGCAGTGATGCTGAGGTGATCTACAGCAGTAATGACAGGTGGAGACTGAGGAGGGCGCCATTGAGCACCGTAGTGTGGATGGGGATAACAGAGCCACACACTTCCAGAGCCAAACCATAATATGCTATATAATAGAGCCAACCTTTGAGTCCAAAAGCAAGCCGAGATCTACCGCTCAGAAACACAAAAATATGACTTAATTTTGTAATTTTTTTTATATCTATGCACTATTAACTTGCGAGGTACAGCTGAGCATAAAGTTAAAAAATTCGCATTTTTATTTTACTGGACTGATGGTACCTGCATCTGATGGTCAGTTTCAGTGGCGGGAGGGAGCAGCAGAGGTTCCACCTCTCACGGTCTCTACTCCCTCCCTCCGGTGAGACTGACCAGAGAGAGGGGACACCGGCTTCCACCTGATGGCAAAACTCTAGTCGCACCGCATTATTCATGCACACACTCATGCTGTTCTTATGACCAGAGTTAGTGAAATAACATTCCATGATATTAAAATAGACACGATGAGTTGCCAATAATAAAAACACAGGCCTATCGATATACTTGGCTACTCATTCATTGCAGCTGCATTGCTGGTTGTAGCGTGTGTGGAACCAAGAAGAAGTGCATCATATGTTGTGTAAAATTGTTGAATAAAAACAGTGCTGAATGAAAACTTAAACATGAACTTACTCATAAAAACAGCATCTCTTTGCTGTATTCTTTGAGAGTCTCTCTCTGGACATGGTGTTAAAACGTAGTAAATCTCATATAGGCTAGTTTCAAACTTTTCCGTGGGGCCGTGGAAGTTGTACTAGGCAGTGGTTTGAGCTATGCAATTGGCCAGCGCAGTAGGCGCGCACTTGATTTAGCTCTCTCTTTAGACAAATTAAATAGTTCAAAATGGGAACACTTCACTTACCCTTCTGAATCAAGTGCACCTACCACCAACAGTGCAAGACAAAAAAAAATTTTTTTTAAAGGAGCGCAAGGCTTTATCGTTGGCTTTTCTACAGAAATGTTTGGCGATCGACCGGTTGGTGACCAGTGTTAATATGATCACGTGGCGGTGTCAGACCAGCGAGTCTACGGTCTGCTCTTCAGTGGAACTACTCTGCACGTTCACGGAGATCGGCGTGAGAAAGACACCGCACAGATTCACTGATCTTGATTGCAAAATGAGTAGTCATCCAGGAGGCAAGGTGATTTGTAAATCAGTGATTCTGCACAGAGTGGCTACAGAGAGGTGGAGACGGGGCTTAGCTCCCCTAGCTCAAACGGCACCCTATTCTCAGGGTTCTGGTCAAAGTAGTGCTCTATATAGGGAATAGGGTGCCATTTGTAATGCAGCACCCATAGAAACCATCCTAGTCAGGGAAGCTAACTAGTAACAGTCGAGGCTAGACAGACAGAGGCAGGATACGTGAGGAAGAGGTTTACAGATAGAGAGACTGATGGCTCTCATCATAAGTTAATTAAAAAGTGCAGAGTCACTGTGGCAATGTTGTGTGGTGTGCTCTAGGGGCAGGGCCTTGGTCAGTGAGGAGTGAAGTTAAATAAATATTACAATTTATTTTAGATCAGACAGCCACACTGACTCTAAGGATTCATTTGGAACAGACAGGAAGGACCCAATCCAGTCACATTGATGGAGACCTAACCTACCTGCTGCCGCCCCCCCTGAGCCCCCACTGACACTCACCTCCACCCAGTTGGTGAGCCAGTAGCATTCTGGGTCGGTGCTCTCCACGGTGAAGAGGACGTTACCCCGTGGGATCACACTTCCCTCCGGCACCGCCTTGATCTCTATGGGTAGGTGGCCGTCATACTTCTGCAATACACACACACACACAACCTTTACAGCAGCCATTGCAGACACACAACACACAACATTCACCCTAAAGCCTCAAAGTCTGATCCATTTTCATTATCATATTAGTAAAATAAAAGTATGTTTCAAGTATCTTCAAATTCTATATGGGGGAAAAAAAATAGTGATAGGACACTAATCAAATTAAAGTGACTCTGATCAGCACTAGTAACCCAGGTGAGCAAAATAGATTGAAAGATGTATTTTCCACCAAAAATACCTATTTTCAACATCTGGTACTCATAGGGGAGCCTTGTACACATGGTGTAGGCCTAATTGGGAACAAGGTCTACCACTAGGTAGTGATGTCAGAGTTGTCAGAGAAACATCTAATGTGATCTCTATGGCCTCTCCCTCAGTCCTCTCGCTGTGAATATCTGACCTGAGACCTGTTTGTGGGTGTGTGCTTTTACTATCCTCGTGGAGACCAGAAGTCCTCACAAGGATAGTAAAACGAGGAAAATTCAGACAAAAAAACACACACGTAAAAGGGCTATTTTAGGCTAGGTTGGGGTTTGGGGCGGCAGGTAGCTTAGTGGTTAGAGCGTTGGGCCAGTAACCAAAAGGTTGCTGGATCGAATCCCCGAGCTGACGAGGTAAAAATCTGTCGTTCTGCCCCTGAACAAGGCAGTTAACCCATTGTTCCCCGGTAGGCCGTCATTGTAAATAAGAATATGTTCTTAACTGACTTGCCTAGTTAAATAAAAGGTTAAGTAAAAAAAAAAACAATTAGGGTTAGATGTAGGGGTTTGGTGTTAATGAAAATACGTTTTTTAATGGAAATCAATTGTTTGGTCAAGGATACAATGAGCTCCAAAAGTATTGGGAGAGTGACACATTTTTGTTGCTTTGGCTATGTACTCCAGTACCTTGGATTTGAGACAATGAAATTACATCACTTTTTGTACATAGTCCCCCTAAACAATTGTATTAAAGTAGTCAAAATGTTGTATTTGGTCCCATATTCCTAGCATGCCGGGAATTCTTTCAGCGGCAGGGAGTCTAGTCAGGATCGAGGGAAAGATGACTCCAAAATGACACAATACATTATTTACCATTCATTTCTATTGGGCACAAAAAAGATCAGAAACACAACCAAAACAAACAGCAAATGCATCCAACAAGGTTGTAGAGTCACAAGCTTGATGTCATCATCGCGTGCTAGGAATATGGGACCAAATACTACACTTTTGACTACTTTAATACACATAAGTGAATTTGTCCCAATACTTTTGGTCCCCTAAAATAGGGGGACTATGACGAATAAGTGCTGCCATTTCTGAACGGTTCACCCGATATGACTGAAAATACCCTCAAATTAAAGCTGACAGGCGGCACTTTAATCTCATAGTCATTGTATAATTTGAAATCCAAAGTGCTGGAGTACAGAGGCAAACCTGTCCCAATTCTTTTGGAGCTCACTGTAGGAAAACAAACGTGAATGTGTACCTCCAGTATGTAGTTCCAGCCCTTCTCGTTGAAGACGTCATCCTGGAAGTGTTCCCTGTACACCTCCTTCGCTTCCTGGATCTTCTCTGGAGTCACCACCTTCCCTGGGGGGGGGGGGGGGGGGGGGGGGAAGAAAGAGATTAAAATAGTTGAAGCATCAGTGAACACGTGGTGTATAGGATAGAGAGAGATATGACAGTTTGTGAGAGCAAAAGAGGGAGAGAAGGGGGAGGAGAGAGAGGAGGAGGAGAGAGAGAAGCATTGGAATCCCAAACTCTAGTCCATCCATGTGCTATTAAATTAGGAGCTTCTCTCTCCCTCTTACAGAGCGGCTTTGTCCTGCTGCAGGACATGCTACAGGCTAGAGACACACACACACACACAATGTATACAGCTACACGCACGCAAAAACACATACTCACACACCATCACACCTTAACAGTTACACACAAAACAGTGTGTGGTTGATATGACCTCCTGTTGCAATAAAGTAACACGGCTGGTATTTTCAAAAGGTTATTTGAGTACAAATAAAAACTTAAATTAAGAAAATGTTATTCCAAGGCTACTTCTTGCGAGTAGAACTCTGTATCATTGTAGTGAATTAATGCTAGTAGCCCCAAGTTGCAGCTGCCCTTTGTGTTGCTGGGGCTCAAAGAGCAGATGTTCCTTTGTCTCCGGTCCACGCTAGTCCTGAAGCTCTCTACAGCACCTCTCCCTGCCTCGCCGTGAAATCACTTTGAGTTCCATTCTCTAATGCTGTGTGGAAGAACAAAACAGACCTAGGATCAGCTTAACCTTCTACAAAACGTTAACCTTAGGGCGGGCACCATTAGGGTATGGAGTGAGAAACGGATCTTAGATCAGTGTCTAGGCCAAGGCTGCCCAAGGTACGACATCTAGCTAAACCTCTCAGCTGCCTTTACAATAACTGATGGCCAGAGGAGGAGCTGTAGTCTAGGCCCTGTTCAAATACAGTGGAAATAAAAGGCGTCCTCTTTCCCTACTTCCTACCATGGAGTAATCCCTGACCGGACATTACTGGATAGTGAAATCCTAACCACTGACGTTCGATCAATCAAAAGGAAGGATTCCTTTTAACCGTATTGGAACGTGATCCTGGGGAGAATCTCAGTTGCATTTCCTTGATTCCTTGCGTCCTCTCTCCACGACTCCTTCTCAAATTCCATCGTATAAAAGTAATCAAAAGTGTAGTATTTGGTCCAATATCCCTAGCACACAATGATGACATCAAGCTTGCGACTCTACAACCTTCTTGGATGCATTTGCTGTTTGTTTTGGTTGTGTTTCAGATGTTGTGCCCAATAGAAATGTATGGTAAATAATGTAGTGTCATTTTGGAGCCATATTTATTGTAAATGACACAATACAGTATTTACCATTCATTTCTATTGGGCACAAAATGATCTAAAACACAACCAAAACAAACAGCAAATGCATCCAACACGTTTTTAGAGTCACAAGCGTTAATTAAATGTCAAGAAGTATGAAAAAGAAACTCGGACTGAATTTTCACGCTTTTATATAGGGTATATCTGGGTAAAGATTTTTTTGCTGAGTTTTAGTTGACCACTTAATGTAGTTAAATACAGACTTAATTTCATTTATTTCATTGCGTGCTCGGAATATGGGACCAAATACTAAACTTTTGACTACTTTGATACACATAAGTGAATTTGTCCCAATACCTTTGGTCCCCTAAAATGGGGGGACTATGTACAAACAGTGCTGTAATTTCATTGTATCATTTCAAATCCAGAGTACTGGAGTACAGAGCCAACACAACAACAAATGTGTCACTATCCCAATAGTTTTAGAGCTCATTGAATCCTTGTAGGGACCAAACAATTGATTCCCATTCAAAATCCTATTTTCCCTAACCCTTATCCTAAACTTAACACCAAACCTAACCTTAATTGTAACCGTAACCTAGCCAAAAATAGCATTTTTTGTTGTGTGTGTGTGTGTGTTTGGTTTTACTATCCTTGTGAGGACCAGAAGTTTCCAGAAGGAGAATACAGACAAACACACACACTTCAGGTCAGATCTTGACAGCGAGAGGACTGGTCTATCATAAATACCAAGTGAGGCAGAAAGGAAGGATTGCTTTTCAAAGTATTGGAAGGTGATCCTGGGAAGAGACCTCTGAACTTCTCATTCAGTGGGTTTTGAGGAGGCGTGGAGAGAGGACGCGAGGAATCAAGGAAATGCAACTGAGATTCTCCCCTGCTCAGTCTAGATGCTACAGATCCTCAGATGCTGCCAGTCCACGCTGTAGAATTCATCTGAGCACCTATTCAACTATATGCTAGCCTTGATCGCATGACAGTGATTCTCCTGCTGGCCGAGACAGGAAGGATCACTCAGTTCACTTCAACTCTGCAGACTCGTAGCAAGGCCTAGTAGTAGAGAATGTTAACTCATAGAAGAGCTATGTATATAGGCTTGGATGTCATATTCTGCATTATGAGGACATCAATACAATCCTTACCTTTTAAGTATTTGTTGGTGATGTACTGCAGGCCGTAGAAGACCGTTGTCTCATACTTGACTTTTCTGTTCTTGGTCGGGTCAGCTCTCTTCTCGCGGCACTCGAAGTAGGAGTACACTTTACTGGTGTTGGGAGGGTACTGCTTGTAGTGTGTCACCTGGATCAAAGACGGAGGAGACAACATGGATTAAATACATCAGAACTTCAGGCTATAAAATGACAGTTAGAGGATGAAAGGTACTTTGGTGACTAGTATTTATTTTTTTAAACCTCCCGCTTTGGGCTGGATGTGCCAATGTGTGACATTTCCCCCCACGTGCGCCAGCCTAGTAATTCCAGTCTCAGCCAATGAACTTCAGCTAAGAAAAAGGCCTGCCCAGCGTTATCCAATGAGGTTGCAGGGCGGGCCCAGCGGCCCAGTGGACACAGCGGAGATAGAGAGCGAGAGCGACGACGTGGTGCACATACAGGAATCTGCACATCTGTGACGTGGTACGCATTTTTCGGGGACCACTTACTGCGCGTGAGCACTACTTTCAAAATGACTGGCTGAAATTAGACAAACGCTCGACCGTGCATCTTTAATAACAGTTTAAATAGCCTCACTACAAGGATACAATGACACAGCTCCCGATTGTATAGTTAGTTGCCCTCAGGTGTCCTTCCAGAGAAGTGATGTAGATATGACATTCTCTTGGCAGTGTTTTACTATCATTTTCACAACCGGAGGTTGCTGGTCGCAGCGTCACAGGCTTTTCCTATGCAGCAACAGGAAGATGTAGTCTAACAGGTTGCACAGAGAAAGCAAATGGCTGTCGAACATAAGAAAGGTTATGCTGCTATTTGTTCCCACATAAACACTCCAAAGCGTGACCCTTTACTGAGGGGGAAGTTCTCTCACTCAACTTTCAGCTGCTAGATATCAGCCTGCTGGACCATGATAAGACTGAGTGACCAGTCTGTCTGTCTGTCCGTCTGTACTACACAGGACAGATGGACAGGAGACAGATACAGGGATGATTGCTCCCATCCGCTATCCAATTACAGGACCACCTCCTCCCAAAGGGTTGTCATCTGACAATTTACTAACGTGATCTTCATTAGTCATTTCGATGCAATCTGCTGCCTGTTTCTGTTGCACACCCACACAGAGGTGTCTAGGGCTCTAAGCCTACTGAGCCGACCAGATTTCACTGAAGTGATGGACTGATATGATGTATTCGTGATCAAGTCAACTCCTCTCAGAGTTAGGCTAGAGGAAGTACTAACAACAATCTCTATCTCAAATGACCCACTATTGGTCAAAGGTTGGCTCTGGTGAAATGTAGTGCATTAGTGTCATATGGAGGGATACCAAGTGCTTTCTGCTACGTCACCCCCCCCCCCCCCCAGCTCACTCTCTCTAGGTGCACCTGGGACACCCAGGTATGTGTAGAGAAGTGGAACAGAAAGAGAGGATGGGCACATTGGGGGCAGTTTTAAAAAAAGAAGAGAGGGACAGAGAGACAGGCTGTGGGGAGCAGATGGAACAGTAAATAACGCAAACACAGAGTAATGAGCAAATCTGCCGCCGATGCTTTTATTGATTAGCCACGACTACTATGTACATATAATTACACTGGCCTCTCTACAGCGGCATATCTGTCTGGCACAGTGCCGTGTCCTTGCCTCTGGGCACTCACACATACGTTCATCTCTCTCTCACTTTCCCGGGAATTCAGTCAACTGTAAAACTGTGTTACTTCTGACCCTCGCCCCGTCCTTCCTCTGGGCTACACTGGCCTTGCACATACAATGACGTAACCTACGCGACAGGTCACTCGGCCTAGGTTATTAACCAATGCTGTCCCGTCCTTCACTAGCCCCCCTGTCCCGTCCTTCACTAGCCCCCCCCCCCAAGATCTCATGAACTAACCAGTAACAGAACCAATGAACCAAAAGTCCGTTTTGCATCCCCCCTCCATGGGTTAGCCGATCCTAGAACTGCGCCTACATAGATCAGCGCTGGTCTGGGAATCTGTCCACTATGACCTCCGCTCTGACAGAGAGACGAGCCCCCTGCGTGTGATGAGACACGAGTGTCACTGGCTGCTGGATGGATGGATGGAGCCGACCAGCTCAGTCTGAATGCACACACACGACAACAATAATCAACAGGATATGTTATTCTAAATTCTGAATCTAGGGCCTCAACAGCAGAGAGAAAGACTAAATCAAATATTTTCATGAAGCACAATTGACCAAGATTAAAGCTGATGTTTGGAGCCGTTTTGACTCCGTTCTGTTCACAAATGTCCATTTTGGGGGGTAATTTACCAGACCGGGGGTTGTGAAACAACAGTTTGTGTAAGCGTTGCATGGCAAAGACAGAACACTCTGATAATCCAATATTCCTCCATGGTTTTAGGACAGCGGTTAGGGACTTTAGGGCCTACTTTATTACCCCTTTATTAGCCTCCATCATGTTATGTTGTATAAGTCAGAGTAGCCTGTGCCCTGCCTTTAGTTTCCCTCCCTCTCTCTCTCTATCCTAGCAACGCCGACCAGTCACTGTATAACACTGAGGCCAAAAGGACTGAAGTGTTTAATGCCACCTTACACACACACCAGTCCAGAAAACAGCATCATCACAGCACTGACCAGGAGGGAGAATGATTGGCAGTTGACACTGGCTCATCAAAAATAATAGGATTAATGTACTTTGTGCAGCCTTTATTTTTGTCCCTCTGGTAAAGAGGAACCATAGCAGTTCCACTATGTTTATATAATAGTGTGGTGCCACAATTGTATAAAATAAGCCTATGCAATATTGTGTTGTGACCCGTGAGTGAGAGATTCAGCTGATATGACAGCTTGGATGACAGGACACGGGGCCACAAAGAAATTAATATATTTCTCGTAGTATTGTAATTGACAAAAGCAGTCAGTCATATCTACAGAATTTTGCTTGCAAGGTCTATAAGTGTACCTATCACCAGACAGCTGATTATTATTCAAAGAAAATAACATGTAAAACCCAGTCAATCATTCAGCATGCATCTCTCATTTGATGTGCACTGAATGCACACATTCCACCTCCGTCTTCGACAACATCGACGGTCAAAAGCGGATTGCACTAAGACCTGGAGCGTATCCAAAGGCTTACCAAAGTTTCGCTTTTGTTTCAGGATCTGCCATTGCTTTTTCTAAAGTAAGGAAATTGATAGTAGCACAAGAGACGCTGGCCTGTTAGCTACGTCTCTTGCAAAAGCTAGCCTTCCCACGTTTTGGTAGAAAAATTACCCGCTCCATTCATTGCTTGCTTGCACTAGCTACCGCCTTTTCAATTGGCTGCTATAGCGTTCCCATTCACAACACATATTTAGCCAATATATCCTCTGCTCATTCGTTAGCTGCCTGCCTAGCAAGCGCAGCTAGCTGCGCAAAGGTGAGCATCTCCGTAGATTCGCTGGTGGCAATTCCGTCAATTATCCGGGATGAAAATAGGCAAAATGTGGTACTACGTTTTCTACCTGCTCCTCTCTCCTCCCCATTTGGCCTAACGATCTGACGCAGACAGCCACCAAGGCAAGCGTGATGGCCTTGGAGGATGCAACCACCTTGGCTGATAGAATTACATGCACACTGAACCTACGACTACGCAGACAATCGCACTAACATACCGGTGTCGCCCACTCACCTTATAAGAATCAGTAGCTAACAATATGTTGAAATGAGGGTCTCTGTGCTCCATCTTCCCCTTGGTTTCAGTCAGTCGCGGTTGTCAGTATTATTACTCCGTGCAGTGGACTCAACCTAGCTCCGTCGCTGGGGAAGAGACCGTGAAGAGACGGAGGGGGCGGGCATAACGCGGGCGGTAGGGAGGCGGGCCTCGCGTCACACAAGCGCAGACGATGACGTAGTGTAGGGGGCAAGGCCACAAAGCAGGCTTATGGTTTGCCCAAATTCAGTGGTGAAAAAACTACGCAAAAGTCATACTTGAGTGAAAGTAACGACACCTTAATAGAAAGTTACTCAAGTAAAAGTCAACCAGTAAAATGCTACTTGAGTAAAAGTCTAAAAGTATTTGGTTTTAAATATATTTAAGTATCAAAAGTAAATGTAATTGAACAAATATACTTAAGTATCAAAAGTAAAAGTATAAATTATTTTAAATTCCTTATATTAAGCAAAGCAGAGGCACCATTTTCTTGTTTTTAAACTGTACGGATTGCCAGGGGCACACAGACATTATTTACAAAAGATGAATTTGTGATTAGTGAGTCCGTCAGTACAGCGGCAGTAGGGATGACCAAGTGTTCTCTTGATAAGTGCGCAAATGTAACTATTTTTCTGTCCTGCTGAGCATTCAAAATGTAACGAGTACTTTCAGTTGTCAGGGAAAATGTATGGAATAAAAAGTACAATATTATCTTTAGGAATGTAGTGGAGTAAAAGTAAAAGTTGTCAAAAATATAAATAGTAAAGTAAAGTACAGATACCCCCCAAAACTACTTAAGTAGTACTTTAAAGTATTTTCACTTAAGTACTTTACCTCACTGCCCAAATTCTTAATCGTAAAGACTGATCTAGGATCAGCGGCCTATAGCAACCCTTGAACTGCAATATATTGAGCGAAAATTATTGGAATTAGCAAATATGTAACTGAAAATATATTTTTTGCAAATGGTTATGGTGGTTATCATTTCACCAACGTTTCAATGATTCCAGCAAAGGCGGCTGCAATTTCGAACAGGCCCATAGACTTCCATTGAAATAGAAACAAATTAAGGCGTGGGATGCATAGACGGTAAAAATCGTGCGATGTATCGCTTCCGTCTCTGATTTCAGAGATGTTAGAACAATAATGGTGGCTCCTGGGAAAAATGTATTTCACAAATAATTAATTTTCCAGCGGTCTCATATTTTTATCTATACATTTTTATATGCAGTCATTTACATCTTGATTGTCATGGTATCTTAACCAGAGGAGAGCGCTATTGTTTAACAAACCCATTGACAGCAGTTGTAACCAATGATGTATATAAACCCTGGATTGATTTGGCCATGTTTTGTATTGGCGAGTATAAGGCTTTGAAACCACCGGTCGGCCATATTGGCCATCCTAAGTAGACCCAGTCCTCCATTAATGGAATTCTACATTGTTTCAATTAACATTTTCAAGGACAAAATTACATGCATTAACGTATTTTTGTTGTTGTAATGAGGACAGTAACATTAGTAATCTCATAAAAATTATACTTCAGGGATTTTTTAAAAATATACACTATATACAGTATATATATAAGTATGTGGACACCCCTTCAAATGACTGGATTCGGCTATTTCAGCCACACCCGTTGCTGACATAAAATCGTTGTGTATAAAATCGAACACACAGCCAATCTCCATAGACAAACATTGGCAGTAGAATGGCCTTCATGAAGAGCCATTTAATAAATTAATAAATTAAATTAATAAATTAGACATTTAAAATGATAAACTTGGATTAGTTAACACAACGTGCCATTGGACCACAGGAGTGATGGTTGCTGATAATGGGCCTCTGTACACCTATGTAAATATTCCATACAAAATCATCAGTTTCCAGCTACAATAGTAATTTACAACATGAACAATGTCTACACTGTATTTCTGATCAATTTGATGTTATTTTAATGGACAAAAAATGTGCTTTTCTTTCAAAAACAAGGACATTTCTAAGCGACCCCAAGCTTTTGAACGGTAGTATAAATATATAAATCATTGGTTGTAACTGATGGGATTCAATAAGAACTTAGAATCTTTGCTATATTTATATAATAGTAGGAAATAATACCATGCCAGAGAATGAGACATTTTTCTTTCTTTCTTCTTTTTTTTCAGGAGAAAACGTTTTTAGTGAATATGACAATGGAAATGGAATATAAACGCATCAATCTTGGCATGGATACAATAACATACTTATCCCAGTTATAACGGCTACAAAAATCAGTAATTGTAATAGTAATGATAATTTTCAATGAAATTGCACAATCATAATGGCAATACTAGGATGTGGGTTTCTGTAGTCCAGTTCCCTCAAAACTACAGTTATGGCGCCTCTGAGCGACCAATAAGAGCACAACATGTAGACTTGCATGGGACTCGTCTTCACACATCACGGGGAGGGGTGAATGGAATAGCAGACAGAAAGTTTTAGTACCACTTCTTCGGACTTAACATGAACTAAGGAGAAACTGGGACCATTGTACAATTATTTACAAATGCCTAGTGACCCACCGTGTCATATTGCTGCTGGCGTGAGTGTGTTTAGGCCTACCGAGCGGTAAGTTTTCTTCATAGACTTTCCCTGGCCCATGTAATCGGCAATACCGTTATTTTCTGTTTTTGAAAACTAACGGCTCTGGATTTTCTCATGGAAACGATCTGTAACATTGAAGTTTTATCAATTATTTTTGTATTTTTATATAATGGATGATTTTATTATTAACTGTAGGTTTGTTTTTGTGGGCAGGTGTAGGAGACATGTCAATTTAATTTCAAGTTGTCATTGAATCAATTTTTGAAATATGTTCTGAAATTAGGTGGAATTTACAATGTTGCCAAATTCTGGTTGCTCAATTTTACTGCAACATTATCATATTTTGATGAGTTGATACCAATGACTGTATGGGGTTGATACATTGTTACTGCTGACAGTGTTTCTCTTTGCTTCCTGCTTTGCAACTTCCTATGCAGAGAAGTTGATCTGAAAGAAGAAGTTGAATAAGCTTCATACGCACCATCATAAAATAAAATTGAATTAGTATAAGCATAACATATCATGATAGAGTATCTTATTTTGGCTAAGTTTACCAACATGAGATAATTATACATGCTACATTTAACATCCCTTATACATCCATCAATTTGAATCTAAACAAATCTATTTTATTCTTCATTGATAATAGATAACTCGTGTTATGGAACAGCAAGTGAGCGATGAAGAAGAACCTCAACCTGTAGTCCTCAGAGAAGAGAACCGGAGGAGGAGAAGAAAGATGAAAGCCTTCACCTCCACCTTCTCCGTGGCCATGGACCAGATAGCCATCGAGTTCGTCCTCCCCACCACCACTAAGAGTAGCCGCAGCCCGGACACCTTGCTCCTGGAGGTGGCTGGGAACTGGACGGTGGAGCAGGTGAAAGCCCAGGTGTGGCTGAGGGTAGTAGCCACCAACCTGTGCCCTGAGTTCTATCAGAAGTACTCCCCTGACCACTGCATCCTGCTCTACCAGAAGAAGGGCAACTGGTGTGAGATCTACGATAAGCACCAGGTGTTTCAGACCCTGGACTGCATCCGCTACTGGAAAGGTAAAAGCTTTAAGTCTTAAATCTGTCTTTTATACCCTTGCATGTTTTGTATATATTTTATCGTCAGGTGTATTGAGATGTTTTCATAAAGTTGTATTTGAATCTAAAGCTCTGAAGAAAGATGTGGGAAAGATCCACCTGACGTGCCGGCCTCAGCCCTCGGAGGAGTCCACACAGTACCAGAGGTACCTCAACTACCTGATTGGCTACGACGTCACCGACGTCAGCAACGTGCACGATGACGAGCTGGAGTTCACCCGGAGGAAGCTCCTCACACCCCGCAAGATCGAGCTGGCTGACCGGGACCCCAAACTCTACTCAATGGACCCTTGGATCACACCCAAGCACCTCCCAGAGCACCTGCTCACCAAGGTATGTAACCCCTAACCTGGCAGCTCCAGGGGTGCAGCTCTGTGGGCGACCGTGTGCTGCTTGCCCGCTCCCAGCCTGTTCTGTATTGGGTGATGTAGCTGGGTACTTGGACAGCAAAAAATGGCCAATTTCCATTGTCTCTGTATCATGGATCAATAAAGATTGAATGATATTTTATTCTAGGTGACCAACAGCCACATCCTGCTGGTCATTCACAGGAACAAGGCCAGCCAGACCATCAAGGTGTCCATCGACGACACGCCCGTCCAGGTGCTCCAGACCTTCTTTACGAAGATCTCCAATAAGAGGGCTCTGCTGGGAGTTCCTGAGGATGTGTGTGAGGCAGACTACGTCCTGAGGGTGTGTGGCAGGGAAGAGTATATCTATGGGAACCACCCGGTCAAGGACTTCCACTGGGTCCGACAGTGTCTGAAGAACGGGGAGGAGATCCATCTGGTCCTGGAGTCGGCTCCTAATCCAGATCAAGACCTGGTCCAGAAAGAGGACTGGGCACAGGTGGATGACTGTACTGGAGTGGCAGGTAAACTAGCATCAATATTCCCATAGTAATCATATTAGAATATTTCTCCAATAGATTACACTTTACAATATGCTCTTTTCTTAAAGTTAACAAACTCCCCTAGCCCATAGAGTTGTGCCACAATAAGCAATATTATAGCACATGATTTTCCTCTGGGGAATATTTATTTGATGATTAAGATGATTCATATTCCTCTGTTCCAACAGGCACCCATGAGCAGCTGACGATCGACGAGAAAGACCACGAGCGGGTCTTCACCATCTCTCTGTGGGACTGTCACAGGAAGTTCAGGGTTAAAGTCCTGGGCATAGACATCCCGGCCCTGCCGAGGAACCCAGAGCTGATCGTGTATGTGGAGGCCAGTATCTTCCATGGCCAGCAGCTCCTGGCTCAGGAGAGGACCTCCTCCAAGGCTTTCACTGAGGAGGTGCTGTGGAACACCTGGCTGGAGTTTAATATACGCATCAGAGACCTGCCCAAGGGGGCTCGCCTCAGCATACAGGTAAACTGGTAAACTGTATAATGTTTTTTGGTTTAGTCTAGCAGCCGTATCTATATTTGCTTTTGCCAACATTTTTGTTGTGATCATGCAATTATTCCTGGGATTTTTTTGCAGAATACCAGTCTATTATTTGGAGAATATAATATGAATCACAACATAATTCAATTCATTACAATTTAACTCTATTATCTTTTCTCCTCTCCCCAGGTGTCCTGTGGGAAGGCCCAGACCCAGATATCTAAGGGCTCCTCCTCCTACCAGGACAACGGAGGATCCCCAGTTGGAGGTGGCAGCAGCAGCCATGATGGTAATAAGACTAAGAGTCGTCTGCTGTACTACGTCAACCTGCTGCTGGTGGACCACCGCTCGCTGCTGCGCCAGGGAGAGTTCATCCTCCACATGTGGAAGATGCCTGAGAAGACCGAGGACAACAGCAGCGTTAATGCAGACAAGCTGACCTCAGCCACCAACCCAGACAAGGCTTCCTCCATGGCCGTAGCCATCCTGCTGGACAAGTACTGCTACCCAGTGGCCCTGCCCAAGAGCAGGGAGGGCAAGGAGGCTGGGGAGGCCGAGGGAGGGGACAGGGGGCAAAGGGAGATGCCTAACCACCTGAGGAAGCAGTTTGAGGCAATTGTTGAGACCGATCCACTGCACCCTCTCAGCCAAGAAGACAAAGAGCTGCTGTGGCACTTCAGAGAGGAGTGTATGCGTCACCCCAGGTAAAACTGATTGGCATGGTCATCTAATACTATATTACTGAATAAGTAATCTGAGTTTATAATACAGAACCACTTATTTCATCCCAATTACATCTCCCTTGTTCTTATTTGAAATAATATATTTTCTAGAAGAGTTTGACAGGCCTTTCTGTGAATATTATTCAGTGCAATTTTTGGGGAGTTTTATTGAAATGTTGTAAAACTCCCTACTGTCTCCTCCCAGGGCATACCCCAAGCTGCTGGGCTCTGTGCGGTGGGGTAGACAGGAGGCTGTCCTGGCTACCCATAGGCTGTTGGAGAGGAGCTCTGTGTGGGATCGTAGTGTGCTGGATGTGGGCCTGGCCATGCAGCTGTTAGACTGCCACTATTCTGACGCTCACGTCCGCTCTATGGCCGTACGCAAGCTGGAGACCCTGGGGGACGACGACGTCCTGAGATACCTGCTGCAGCTGGTCCAGGTGAGTTAGTCGGAGTTGTTGGAACCAACATTTGGCTGAGAAATGTCTGATGTGTTTCGGTCTTGGTCCTGTCAAGATTCGGTCTGTGCCAAAGAGGAACTGAATTTCGTTGCCCAGCTCTAGTCATGCAAGTTGACATTTATTGTCCTGACTCTTGTCCTGGAGGCAGAACAGAGCGATTTCACCAGAGCGATTTCACCTAAAGTCAAAATTGCCTATCCTGTACAAATTCATAAAAACAAAACATTTGCTTTTTTGTTCTTAATTTAAGGTTAGGTTTACGCATTATGGTTAGCAGTTTGGTTAAGGTTAGGTTTCAAATCTGATTTGATGACTTTGTGGCTGTGCTAGCTAGTGACCAAGTAGCCCTAGTCATAGGTGGTTGGTCTACCTGTCTCTGAGTGTAGAAGCACACATAAAAACAAAATTGTTGTTTCATACATTGACTAGAAAAAAATACAATAACAACTTTTATAGACAACACTTCCTTTTTACCTGGTGTCTTCCCAGAAGGGAGCAACTGTGGGTAGTTTTACATGTGTCGTTCGTCAGTCAAATAAACCGTCTCTACTGTCAACAATGAGGCCTTGGTTAAACATGCAAAACAGTATGAGTATGAAAAAATCCCCAAACGGGAAGATACTTCATAATGTCGCATTACAGTTCATTGAAACATTTTGCTTGCATTTATGATGTGTTTACTTTGAGAAAAATGCATATGTGTGCTCCTCTGTGTTTTTCAGGCTGTGAAGTTTGAGCCGTACCATGACAGTGCCCTGGCCAGGTTCCTGTTGAAGAGAGCTCTCAGGAGTAAGAGGATAGGTCATTTCCTTTTCTGGTTCCTGAGGAGTGAGATAGCCCAGTCCATGCACTACCAGCAGAGGTATGCTGTGCTGCTGGAAGCCTACCTCCGAGGCTGTGGAGAGGACATGCTGCAGGATTTCAGACGCCAGGTGGGTGAATAGCCTTGACCCCAGCCGTAAACAAGAGTACGGTGTGATGTGTGATCGGACACAGTAGGAGTGGGTGAGGAGAGTTCCTCCTCCTTACAATGTGACTGTAGGGCTTTGACGTCGTAGCCAATCAGGTAGTTGAGGTACCTCTGGTACTGTGTGGACTCCTCCGAGGGCTGAGGCCGGCACGTCAGGTGGATCTTCCCCACATCTTTCTTCAGATATAACTTTATTAAAACATCTCAATACACCTCACAATAAAAGATATACTGTACGCAAAATAATTAGAGGATAGAAAAGACAGATTTAAAAAGACTAGGTCGCTAAAGTGTCAGATAACGAGGATCTGAATAAAGAATAATCCGTTTCATTATCATCAACAGGTGGAGATGACAGAAGCCCTGCAGAAAGTCACCAGGGAGATCAAGGCCATGTCTGCTGAGAAATATGATGTTTCTGCACAAGGTGAGCCTGTCGCCTCAGGTCAACGTACCTAGTATAAGAGATCAAGACAAAATCATATAGAAATGAATACGTAATGAATCCTGGTGGTATGCTCAGTTGTGTTCCAGCTGCGTCAGAAGCTGGAGAACCTGCAGACGTCTGGGCTGCCAGAGAGCTTCAGAGTGCCCTATGACCCGGGTCTACGGGCTGGTGCTCTGGTGGTGAGGGGAATAATACCTATCCATCTCTATTCTACCCCCCCCCCCTCTTATTTTCCTCCATGTCTCTTCTCGCTTGTCTCCATCCCTTTCTTCACCATCATTTCCTGTATCCTCCACTAATTGTATTCTTACTCTTCCATTCTCTCCTGTGTTTGACTGTAAACATGGGTCCCTCTCTTCAGATAGAGCAGTGTAAGGTGATGGCCTCTAAGAAGAGACCGTTGTGGCTGCAGTTTAAGAGGGCTGACCCCACCACTCTGTGCAGTGACACCATCGGGGTCATCTTTAAGGACGGGGATGACCTCAGGCAGGACATGCTCATTCTACAGGTGTGTGGGCTTGCTTTCTCAATGGGTTAGGCAAAACTGTCCACCAAATGTCCCATGACAACGAAATGCTCCTCCTTTTAGATTCTGCTGATCATGGAATCCATATGGGAGGAAGAGTCTTTGGACTTGTCCTTATTGCCCTACGGTTGTATCTCTACTGGGAATAAAATAGGTATGTCAACTGACTTTACACTGTCATGACGTGTTAATAATAATATATTATAACATATAATATATAGTGTATAAATAATTATAGATATATATGCCATTTCTTATTAAATAAGCATTGTTCCCTATTCTCTTATTTTATTCTCTCTCTCTAGGGATGATTGAGATAGTGAAGGATGCCACCACTATTGCCAACATCCAGCAGAGCGTTGTGGGAAGCACAGGAGCGTTCAAGGACGAGATCCTCAGCCAATGGCTGCGGGACAAGTGTGTGAGCGAGGAAAAGGTAGCTGGCTATAGTTACTCCCACGGTGCTGCAGCGTCTCAGCTGTAGAGGATATAACTGCACCGCTAAGGGGGAAGGAAACACCCCTGCTACATTTCCTGTTACCCAGGGCTTTGTCTGCAGCACTATTCACGTATACTCAGACTGTGTAGGCTGAAGAACCTCCACATTTTCAGCTCTGCTATGTCTATTTTTGAATTGGCCTGTTAGAAATATCTCCATGCAGCAGTCACCATAGCTTTAGGGTGAAGGTATACCACAGAAGCTACCACAGCGCTAGCAGATAAATAGAGAAAGATGAAACACGGTTTGAGTCACTGTGTTTGCTCCAATGTTGTCTGTGGAAATAATCGAGCAGAACTGGTTGTACGAAATGGCAGCTCACGAATGCTCTTCATTTCCTCCACTCTGTGTCTCTACCACTTCCCCTCTCTCTGTCTCTCCCCTTCACTCGCCATCATTGTCTCTCCCTCTCTTTCGCTGTCTTTCGCTGTCTTTCTCTCTCTGTGCGTCTCTCTCCTCCCTGTAGTTCCAGCAGGCGGTGGAGAGGTTTGTGTTTTCCTGTGGAGGCTACTGTGTGGCCACCTACGTCCTGGGGGTAGGAGACAGACACAACGACAACATCATGATCACTGAATCTGGTACCAGAGCTCATCCTTATCTCCCTATAGCACAAACACGATACAGTACTTGGCGTTAAGTGGTTGCCAAAACATTAGGAATACATTCCACATGTGGATGAACCCATAGAAAGTTATTTTCTGTTCATCTGAATGTAGTAATTTGTTTCTGATGTATTGGGTGGTTTATCTATAACATTCTTTTCCCCCCTTGATATGTCTGCCCTCAGGTAACCTGTTCCACATAGACTTTGGCCACATACTGGGGAACTATAAGAGTTTCCTGGGTATCAGTAAGGAGAGGGTTCCTTTCGTCCTCACCCCTGACTTCCTCTATGTCATGGGCACATCAGGGAAGAAGAGCAGCCCACATTTCCAGAAGTTCCAGGTACTCAAACTAACGTGTTGTGTAACCGGTAAAAATACATATACACAAACTCGCTCGCACGCAAACACCCCCACACACACACACACACACACACACATACTCACACTCTTAACTACAGTATTGATCTCCCAGGATGTGTGTGTGCGGGCCTACCTGGCTCTAAGGCATCACACCAACCTCCTCGTCATCCTGTTCTCCATGATGCTGATGACGGGCATGCCTCAGCTCACCAGCAAAGAAGACATCGAGTACATCCGCGAAGCGCTGACTGTGGGCCGGCCGGAGGAGGAGGCACAGCGCCACCTGCTGGACCAGATAGAGATCTGCAGGGACAAGGGCTGGACCGTGCAGTTCAACTGGTTCCTACACCTGGTGCTGGGCATCAAGCAGGGGGTGGATAAACGCTCAGCTTAGGGGGCTCCCCTTATGGTGCCAATGGGTTGGCAACACCAGAGTGATGGGTTCGAATCCCATATGGGCCACATATGTGATAATTGTAAGCCACTTTAGGTAAGATTACTATGTTGATTGGACTCCCAAATAAGGAGAGAGGGAGATATAGTCAGAGACCAAAGTGTGGATCTAAAAGTTTGTCAACCCTTCCTCAATGATGTAACCAGTTGTTCCGAGGAAATTACCCATTGACTGTACCATGGACTGTATACAGTAACGGTCTTATTTTTGCACTTTCAAGATCAAAGTCTGATCTTACCATATGTTTATGAGTTATACATAAATATTGACTCCTGTTCCTCTGCTAATGCACTGCATCTGATTGTATCATCTGTTAATACTGTATAACATCCGACTTGCATGACGGATGGTGGCAATACCATAATAAACCTAATCATAGAGAAATATAGTTATATATTATGTCCCATCGCTAGAGGGCGACATGCAGATGTTAAACTGAGTGACTCGCCAACCTCATCAGAGGAAGAGGTCTCTAGGAAACCAAAGGAAGCTTTTCCACACCAGGGTGAGTTCACAGAAATCAGAATTTCGGGTGTTTTATCGTGGATGTAGTCAGTATAGGTTTACCATAAAGTGACCTTTAACTCATCAAGATGAAAGAGGTTGAGGATCAGGCGCGCAGTATCGAAGTAGGCTAGCTAGCTACTTAAATTCATATGAAATGTGTGCAGCACCACCCCATGTCGCCCGCGAGGCTTTATGCGCGAGCCCAGAGCAATCCAATTATTGACATTGAAGCCAGTGAATCCCGGGTAACCCAGTTCGAGCCGACCCAATTGTGTCTCTGTGTCCTGGATAGGTAGCCTCTCTCCACCTCTCAGGTCTTGGGGATGGGGATGCGGTTGCAGCTTCAGTGTGTGCAGCTGGACTCCGTACTGCAGACAGTGAGTGTCCTGGAGGCAATGATCCGGAGGAGCTTTGGTCCTGATGGAGGACAGGTGCTGTTCACACGGGACAAACGCTGCTGACACGCCACGGAACACGCATCCTCACAGCCCTGCGGGTGGAACAAAAAGCCCCACTAAAACCCGCTCTGGCTCCCAGGAAAAAAACTGCAGTTCCAAATTTGCTCCATTCATTAAAATCACAATTTAACACTCAACAATTTTTTGACTACCTGAACCTACTATTTGGTTTTGAAGCATTGAAACCAAACCATATGATTTGAATGAAAAATACTTTAATGAACATGAAAAGGTGAATGTAGGAAGTTTCAAATAGACTACATGTCTTATTAAACAGCATATAAACACGAAGTAGGTCAGCAGCCAGACAGGGAGCCTAAGAAGGAATGAAAATGAATTATTAATGCAATATTACAAATGTTTCAAGGCTATAGCCTACAAAGAAATACATTGTGAAGCATTTACGAGTGCAACACAGCTGGTAGGGAGTCAGGGACAGTAAGCACTCAGCATTTTAACAACAGTTTGTTGTGTTAAATCATTATAGTCTAAATTGCGCATATAAGCTGTGACATTTAGGATTAAACACACATGAAATGAAAAATGCCTTATTAGGCTCAGTCTAGAGTTCCTTTGAATTCCTTTTTAGAAACACCAGTTTGGCCAGGGTCTGTGGCTTCAGGCTCATGTGATGGTGCCTCTAGAGCAGGGCAGCAATGGAGAATATCCTCTCCAAGCTTGCAGAGCCACTGGGGATGCTAAAAACCCTTATGGCCGCTCTTGACAGGCTGGGCAGAGATGCAGAGTTGTTCTTTTTTTCTTCTATTGGTAGGCCTAAAGGTTTTTAGGCAAATAACCCAATCAAAATGGAAAGCGCCTTGAAAGTTGGAATATGAAAATCAATCATGGCCTATTGTATAGATAATCTAACAAAAATGAAGGAAACTTTTATGAGGTCAGATTTTTTGTGTATAAATACTTTGCTACAATGAAACTTGATTAGCTACTCACCTCGTTCCTTTCTTTTAGCATGTGCACGTAGTAAGTACACCATCATGCTTTCGGGATATGTGTCATTTCGGATTCCGCAATAATTATTTAGGACATTACATCACCACACTCCCTCTCTTGCTCTTGGTCCTCATCTTTGTAATTTACCTTGATTTAGCACCTGTGTGTTCTATCAGTTTCTTTACGAAAATATTTAGCGAACTCCATGACAGTAGCTAAAGTAAGGGGATATAGCAGCACACAAGTAGACTACAAATGCATGCTGGGCAAGGAATGCCCAGAGCTCGTGAAGTGAGTGCTATTGGAGCAAAATTGGAGCGGGCGAGAAGGCCGATGCTCTAGCCTTTGGGAATCTCGCTCCATTCTCCAGTCAAATTGGGCACACTCCAGCTTCGCTCCACTCACATACTCTGACATAAACACACACACACACACACACACACACACACACACACACACACACACACACAGACACACACACACACACACACACACACACACACACACACACACATACATATACACACACACGTTCACACTTACAGTACATTGTGAAATCTCAATCTCTGTGTGTGTGTGTGTGTGTGTGTGTAGGATGGTGGTGGAGTGTGTGAGGAGACACAGCTCGGTGACAGGAGACGGCTCCAAGACCTTCGTCCTGCTGCTCGCCTCATTGCTACGGGAGATACAGAAACACACCCGAAAAGCCCGCCGGGAAGGTACCAAGCGTTTGGCTGAAGCTCTGCTGGCCTTCGGATTGGACGAGCTCAGTGATGTCATCACTGTTGGAGTGGCTCCACATGGCTCCTCCCTTTCAGACACACACACCCCAGGACAGACAGACACACCCACTCTGTGTGCCGCCTACTCAGTGTTTTCGTTCACACCCGGATCAGCCCTACTCATGATGAAATCATCAGCCAACTGAACTGTGAGCTGCTCTCCCATTGGAGTTACCATGGCGACTTCGTAAACTAACACTTCCCTGCTCTGCACACAGCAGTATCAGGCTTCCCTATTGGCTGTTCCCGTCTGCTGGAGGGCCAGGTCATACATGCAGATTTCTCTACACCCATCCCATTCCGCGACCATGGACCAATCAGGGCCCTTGCGGTGACGGAACCCCTGGAACCCAGCCTACTGATTGGTGGAACTGTACTGGAGCTGGGTGGGGCTAATAGAGGGATAGAAAGTGTGTGTGTGAGATCAGAGCAGGGGTTAGACAGTGTGTGTCACCCTACAGCATCTAGGAGTATCTCTGCTCCTCTCATCAGTCAGACAGTCGGAGGCCTTCCTGGCTGCAGTGGGGAGGTACAGTGTGTGTGTGTGTTAGAGTGTGTGTGTGTGAAGACGACCTTACCTTGTTCTCTGTGCTCAGTGGAGCCCAGCCTGTCTCAGACTGGGCCGTGATTGGACAGGAACATGTTGCTACGGTTACCTTCTGCCAGCCGCTGGTGCCGGGAGCTCACAGGTATGGTTACAGGATAGTTACACGCGCACACACACACACACACACATACACACTATGCTAATTATGTGGTTTTCTCTCTCCCAGGTTCGTCAATGTGGGGTTTCTAAGGCAGAGGACAGGGGCAGACCCCACAGTCTGGTTGTGTGTGGACAGACAGAGGGCCAGGTGGAACAGAGTGTATGTGCTGTACGAGATACTCTACACATGCTGCATACTACCTGGGGGCCCAAACACAGGACTAGAGCTACAGAAAGAACCGCTTACGCACACACAGACACACACACAAACACACACACAGACGTGATGGAGACTTGTTGTGTCATTTCCGTGGGCAGGACTTTTGACTTCCTGTTACACCACACCCTCCTACAGCACACACTCCGTCAAACACAGACACGCACACTCCGTCAAACACAGACGCGCACACTCTGTCACACTTGGATACCCCTGCCGCCTCGGGGATGACTGCAGAGGCCCAACTGAGTGTGCCCAGACAGATCTACTCCCACAATCCTTGGCGCTACCTTGAGGCTCTCGCACACACACTCAGCTGCATGTGTAACCATGGTATCTCCCCGGACCCGCCGGAGACAGTGCTGTTCTGGTAGCGGATGGTTCTAATCTGGTCCAGGCTGACACTAGGTCAGGATCTATGTCTGGGTCAGGGGTAAAGGAGGTGACGGTTTGGTCAAGCTCTGGCTCCAGTTCAGGTGTGGAGTCAGTGTCCTGTAAGTTTCATCTGATCCTGGCTGTTCTACAGTGTCTCAGGAGTCTACTGTCTGTGGACACTGTACTACACACTAATACCTCACACACCTGTCAGAGAGAAGAGGAGGAGGGTGAAGACTGAGAACTCATACTTGATTTTGTTTCATTGTTCATCCAAAAGTTTTGTATTACATTCTTGAAAAAGTAATCTCCTTGTGTAGTATGTCTTTGCATATGAATTTCTATGTTAATAAATCCGATTTGAGTAAATGGTTATATTATGTTGTTACAGCGACTGAACAGAATGTGTCCTTCATCGCCTCTCTGCTCCACTGTAGAGGAGAAAACACTCTGCCCAACCCTCCCTTTTTCTTATTAATTAACTTCTAAGGAGGTCAGTTGCTGTATTTAGGTATCAATTAAAAATGGAATATCCTTGTGAAATAATTGTTCACAGTGTAGGCCTACATAGGACAATTGTTATGCAAAAAGGAAAACGCTATGCTCGACTGTCAATATGCATGACGAAATATTTCGAAATATCTGATGTGAATTTTGAGAATGGTAAAATCACAGAGTTTCTAAACATTCTGTACTGTTTGGTTAAACGATGCTCCCATGAGATGAAGTGGTGACTGATCTGCTCACTCTTCTATTTCTATGATTCTGCGTGCGCAATCTCTAGATGGTTGGTTGTCATGGATACCTGGGTCACATGCGTGGGTTTCCTGAAGCCAGCAGCAAAATGATGCGAGCTAGCTAGCTAGCATTTTTACTGCCGTTTTCATTCAGATTTCATCAAAAGGCGGTAGCTAAATTAGCAAACTACAGCTAGCTACAGATGAACATACATTGAGAATGGGTATAACGCCAACAACATTTGTTGCAAAAGGCTGTGTTTGTGGACGTATTATTCAAGTGAGCTTTCAACCCTTACAAGCCTGAGCTGGAATATCATTTTTTTATATTCAGAAAATAGCCACCGGTGTTTTTATTTTCCTGACTCTTCAAAGACCGATTAGAAATGAGTATTGAAATCCCAGACGGATTGACGGAGCTGTTGCAAAGCTTTACAGTGGAAGTGTTGAGGAATCAGCCAGGAGACCTTCTGGACTTTGCCTTGCAGTATTTCATCCAACTGAAGGAGAATCAGAGAGGATCCGCCTTTGACAATGCCCGAAATTCGGCTAACGGTCGACCTGGCGATAATGTTAGCAGTGGAAGATCGGTCAATTTTGCCGAGGAGGCAGTGCAAATTGATTCGGAAAATGAAGAAGATGATGATGAGGAGGAATTCGTAGGTAGCTAACCTCACCGTTCTGCTAGAAAAGTCAGTACTGCCTGTGTGGTGCTGCTAACCTTGATAGCTAGCTAGCTAGCTAATGACGTTACGGTGGCAGCCACTGAGACAGTCAAGCTCGCTAACGTTTTGCTACTACTATACTATAGTTACAGTAGTCAGCCCAGCTGACGTTAGCTACTGACCATTTTACCACGAATCCCTCGTGGACAGAGGGAAGTGACAACTTTCGCGATAATTTTACTTCTGGGTAACAGATGCCAGGCCAAGAAAAGGCAATTGAACACTAATCTCAAAGGGAAATGGCTATCTAGCTAAGTTACTATCTCAAAACCTCGAGTAACCCCCATTGTTTACTTTGGCCGGCAGTGGAGTGGAAAGAATGTCCTGAAAGTGTCAGTGACTATCCTGACCTGTGTGAGCATCAGTAGCGTTAGCTAGCTAGATTCATTCCATGTTAGCTGAAAACAATCAACAGTGATTTTAGATCAGAATACTCTCTATATGTCAAGCCAGAACATTGTTACACGGTTATATCATAGTAAAATACACCTCATCTTCATGTAACTTTTTTTATTAGCTCCAGTGATCAACAGATTCTTGAGAAGAACTTCAGGTAAGAAGGTTTGATATTCCAGCTATGTCCTTTGTATGTTGCATCCACAGAAGTACCCACTTTTCCAGTGTTTTCAACATAGTGACAGGAAATGACATCTGAAGTGTGTGTTTGATGGGCATAATGATATCCTCTCAGTGGCTGGGACTATTGTCAGAGCAGCAATTGCTGCTGTCATCACTATCACATATGTTAATAGTACTATAGCAGGATCACACAAATGTCTGTCTGCTAGCCAGAGGGTTTTCAATGCACACAATACTCAAGTATCAGGAGCAGTCTAGAGTTCAGCTTGTTCACCTATAGAGACATGACAGGCTTAAACAATGCTGTGTGAAATGGATTACACTGCAGGTTACGTGACCACCTTGGTTTGGTGTGGTTGGAATCACTCTTGGAATCCTGAGTGAAATCTGAAGGAGGCACTCAAGTGTAATGTGATGACTCTTGTTCCTCTCCACAGTATGTGCTGAAGCATTCAACCCTGATGAGGAGGAGGAGGACAAAGATCCCAGGGTAAAATCACTTAACCTCCATCACTATGGGGTTGACCTCTAACCTTTAACCTCAAGTTAGCTAACGATGTGATGCCGCTGGACCACTGCAAACCATCGTTGATCAAAACTGGTTGAGGTTGAACGTTTGTGTATTTATCAAGAACAAAAGAACGTTTCAGCAGAAGAAGTCAGGTGCTGAGTGAAACAGGGTGGGAAGAAGATTAGATGACTGTCTGCACTCTGTACTTGAACCTGATACAGTAGCTATATTAATACATGCTAATTATGGCTCTGCTCTGCTCTCTTCCAGATCACCCATCCTAAAACCGACGAGCAGAGGCACAGACTACAGGAGGCCTGCAAAGACATTCTACTGTTCAAAAATCTAGACCCGGTAAAGTGAAGTAGGGTGTAAAGACTATAGGTTAAACAAATGCATTGAGGAAAAGTCAACAAAAACTGTATATGGATGCTGCTGTGTGCCGTGTCACTGATATATCTCTGTGGTTGTGTTAACAGGAGCAGATGTCCCAAGTACTGGATGCAATGTTTGAGATGACAGTGGAGGCTGGCGAACACATTATAGACCAGGATGACGATGGGGACAACTTCTATGTTATCGAAAGGTAGGACTTCAGATTCATCAAGACATTGTAAACAGACTAGACAGTCTGAACAGCACTTTTTGATCCCAGGGCCCATATCCACAAAGTTTCTCAGAGTAGAAGGGCTGTTCTACCATCAGTATAGCCTTTTAGATCATAATGAATATGATTATATGGCCAGATCCTAGATCAACACTCCTACTCTGAGATGCTTTGCTGATACTGGCGATGATGGGTCTGAAATCCCATCCTATTTCCTGTATTATGCACTACTATTGGCCAGAGTTGGGTGCGATACAAGATTTTCCCATATAATAAATACTTATGCAATTAATGAATTTATCATTATGATGTTGCCTTCTTTCCCAGAGGGACCTTTGACATCCTGATGAAAGCCGACAGAGTGGAGCATGTGGTGGGTTCCTATGACAACCAGGGCAGTTTTGGCGAGCTTGCCCTGATGTACAACACACCCAGGGCTGCCACCATCATCGCCACCTCTGTGGGAGCCCTCTGGTGCATGGTAGGTTTAAGGAAATGGATGAGAGGATGTGTAGGTAGGCTGTTACGTACTGTAGGTTTGAATGGTAGACTATGCACCCCGGTAGATTGTGGAATGAATTACAGAAGTGATGCCGGAAGCAAAACATGCCAACACGCCCTGGGTTGTCTGAAGGCATCAGCCTACTCTCTTGAGATCATAATCTTAACCGTTACGGGACAAAACGGTGAAACTGGCCCCAGATGAGGGTTGAAGCAACTTGGTTACTGGAGTAACCATGTCATGTGGTGTTTGGTTGAAATGATCTGAGGCCTGTGATGTTGTATGTACTCTAGGACCGACTGACGTTCAGGAGGATCATAGTAAAGAACAACCACAAGAAGAGGAAGATGTACGAGGCTTTCATCGAGTCACTGCCCCTGCTCACATCCCTACAGGTATCAACTGTGATCTCTATAGATTGTTATCAAAAAACCTCTCAGTAAGGTGCAGAGCATTCGATTTGCCTGCTGGGGGGCAAGGAGACCCCCAGCTCCGCTCAAACCATTGACAACTGCGTGCCATTTTCAAGGGATTGTCAAATAAATGACCATTATTTGATTGAATAATAATCAGCTCCTGGAGAACAAGTCAGAACTACTAATTTGGGATTATTCCACGCAAAACTGGAACATCTCATTGACACTTGATAATGCATTAATAGCACAGTTCTAACACATTGCATTCTATAGTATACACAATGCATAATGATATACACCATAAGCACCTACACTACCGTTCAAAAGTTTGGGGTCACTTAGAAACGTCTTTGTTTTTGAAAGAAAAGCTCAAGTCCATTTAAAATAACATCAAATTGATCAGAGGTCACTGGTCATTAGACAATAGTCATTTACAACATTAACAATGTCTACACTGTATTTCTGATCAATTTGATGTTATTTTAATGGACACAAAAATGTTGCTTTTCTTTTCAAAAACAAGGACGTTTCTAAGTGACTCCAAACTTTTGAACGGTAGTGTATATCTGCAGTACCAACGTGTTTATCTCCCATCTGTCGAGCATTATAGCAGCTATCACAACTGTTCTCTCTTGTCCTGACAGGTCTCTGAGAGGATGTGTGTGGTGGATGTTCTATCCTCCAAGACCTACACTGACGGAGAACAGATTATAGCGCAGGTAATTCTCTCTCTCATTATCCCTGTATTTGGAGAAAGTCCATGTAAAATGTAAGAGGTGCTACTCAAATGACTAACTAACTGTTGTTGTTTTGCCAGGGGGCCACAGCTAACTGTTTCTACATAGTAGAATCTGGTCAAGTACGAATAACAATGAATACGAGCAAGGTAAGGCTACTCTATGCTTCTCGATGCTCTACCGTTCTTGAAACTGTTGATACGTATTCATGGACATGTTAATATGTCTTGAGTTAGTGTTAACAGGTTAGAATGAGCTGGTAAGCACCGTTGCCGAGCATGTCAATAGTACTGTTTGTTCTACTGAAAGCACTATATGCCTCGTATTGTCTGACTGTCTGTTACCCCCAGTTGAAAAAGGAGGAGGGAGAAGGGGTGGAAGAGGAGGTAGAGATTGCCATGTGCACCAGGGGACAGTACTTTGGAGAGCTGGCTCTGGTCACCAACAAGCCCCGGGCTGCTTCAGCGTACGCTGTAGGAAACGTCAAGTGTCTAGGTAAGTAGATAAAGACTGCAATCAGCTGGAAGAGCGCTGCACTCCAGGAATTGTATCATTGTCAATACTCATGCTCTCGAGTCTAGCTGATATCCAATAGCCTTGCTACGTTAGCTGCAGCTGATATGGTTGTCCTTGTGTTTTTTGTCTATGTTTGTGTTTGTGCGGTGATGGCGTGTGTTCTAGTGATGGACGTGCAGGCGTTTGAGCGACTGCTGGGCCCCTGCATGGACATCATGAAGAGGAACATCGTCGACTACGACGAGCAGCTGGCCGCGCTGTTCGGGAAGTAACACCGGCGTTCACGACAACGACACCGCGTGATAGAGTACACTCGGCAAAGACAGCTGAGACGTGATGTTTTTATAACAAGGGACTCCTAGACTCTCCTGAGGGGCCAAATACCCCTGGTACTGATCTGCTTTATTATCAGTCTGCTTTAACACACATCACCCACTGTGTTTATATTACAGTATTAGCAATCAGACCATTTTAGATCGAGGTTTGTTCATACTGGAAACTCATTCTTCATATGAGATGAATCCCATTTATATAGTTTTAGTATTTTGTATGATACATGAACATAGTGGTGTTTGTTAATGACCTTCAGATTCATTCCTGGGCCTTATATCCAAATGGTACATATTAAGACACACTTCTATCAGGTTTGTCTAATAGATGAACTACGTTACGGCTTTTGATTCAATCCATTGTCCAGCATTCACGGAAAAACACTTTAAAAAGATGTTGCTATTTTTGTTATTGTTGCCTATAAATGTTACCACAATCATATGAATTCATAATGAAATAAGATTATACTTGTTGTATCTTATCTCCCAAGTGTATTAGCTACTTTTTAGAGGAACATTTTAGGCTGGACAATTTATGTCATATGAAAACAACAGTTTTTCCCAGAAGGAAAAAGCAACATAGAGTTGGTAGTGGTATATTTCAGTGTACCTTTCACTTGTAGTTGTCAACTTGTTTTTGATTAAATTGGAACAATGCATATTGTACTTGGAAGTTTAATAGTGCTATAGTCCTGAGTTAAGCATTTATGATCTAGTTGGTAAAGAGCATTAGTAGCCAATCATTTGTTAAACTAACGTATTATATTTGTTAAATCAAATGGGACATTGACACAACTTGGTGCTCTGTAGCAAAAAAAAAGGCAGTATTTCCTAACAAATCCATATGTGAAGTTGGTCTAAACAGAACCAATTCATTAATGGACTGTGTTGCTTACTTCATTTTTTTTATTTTTTACTAGTTATTGTGTTATAAGCTGTTAATAAATTGTCAGAGGGTGTTTCTTAGACACAGTGTCTTTTCCCACGTGATTTTTGATGTATCAGTGGGTGTTTTGGAGTGCTGATTTTGAGCTCAAAATTTCCAACAGGTTAAACAGACAGTGTCTTCAGTGTCTTCATAAGGGAAATATCAGATAGGGAAATTCTCTTAGCATTTTGCATATTGCTGCTAGACCTACGTTTGGTACATAGTTTCTTTGGTACAGTCTGTTTAAAAAAAGAAAATATTTGTTGTTTTTGTCATTCACGCACTGCTCTCCTTAATAGCTTAGTACCGTATTTGCCTTTTTGAACCAGAGATTTCATAAATGTCATTATTTTAACCTGCCAATACATTGTCAGATAGATGTTCAACCTTCAATGCAAGTAAATCTCTAAACCAGTTTTATCAGTCAACTGAAAGGATTTATCTTGCCTACCTCTGCACATAATTACCTATGCCAACAACAGGTATCTGCCATTCCTTGTTTCATGGTGTTAATGTTTGTGTTCTGTGTGTAAAAACAGAGTTCAATTTGTTTAATTTAATATATTTTTAAGTTTCCACACCGACACTTGCTTTGCAGTTTCCCCTTTTTTTGTAATATTGTTACAACACGCCTAATTTCCTAAGTATTTTCAGTATCTTAACTGTTATTTGAATTTCCATTGCAATAAACTTAGGTTTTGTATAAATAATTGAACATTTGCATTTTTTACTGTTGGAAAACCTATCACACAGGTAAAAGCAAACAGCAAATGCATGCATGTTTACAAACCTTTATCAAAGACAGTCTGTGCCTTTATTTTTGACTATGGCTTTGTCTGCCAGTCCCTGACATTGTAGTCCAAACTGTTACCAAACCTCATACAGTATAAAAACTACAATAGCTAGTTGCACGAAGTCGTCCAATTAGAGCCATCTGAGAGATGAGGGACATGGATTACAGCCAAAAGGAACTGCGCAAACAAATATGAGGGTGTATTTACTTAGTGAATAACCAATTACCAAGAGAGAAGTCATAGATTGACGTCTGAAGCCACCAATAATGTTTGCGAAAAAGAATAATATTTATCTCTCACTTCTCGTTGATGGCGACTGTTTTGGTGAGTTGCACAGAAAGTTTATTAGAAATACTGTAGGCAGAGTTTATTTCAACGAAATGAATAAATAAATAGCAAAATCTTAAAGGTGCATAGGAAAAAGGCGAAGTTGTCTTGCCTTCTTCAGTTTCGAATGACATGTCAGATCGCATACAAATTTCATTGTTGGCGTTTAGTTTTCTTACCAGCTTGAGCAAGAGACGAAGGCATAGGCTCTTTCTTTCATTCTTTCATTTCATTGTATTGTATAAAATTGTATAAAAATTTGCTCCTCGTGACATGTTTTAATATTTTCTGCTTCGGCAAGATCCAATACTTGTCGATTTTTAAACTGTGTTTCTGTCAGCTCGACACTTCTGTGTTTTGACTAAGCCTTTGCCAAATTAGGTTGCGTTTTCCAAATCAATGGGATCGTGTATTACTATGTAAGTATTTCGTTATAAACCAAATCAGTCGGCAGTAATATAGTTAGCTGTCGATGCTGGGTATAACTATTTGTGAGATATTTTCGTGATTTTAACTTATGCGAGTGAGTTATCGTCCTTTCACGGTATTGAATGAATGAGCGCAAATGCGCACGCGCGATGTCCTGAACGTTTATAAACAAGGCCTGCATCACATGACGCTGTTGCGAAATTGAATGGAAAAAGTTATCTCTCTAATTTTACTCATTATGATGGTACGTTGTTTATACAATTATATGAGTGTTACTTTTTTTGTAATAGCTGCTCTCAATTTACAACACAAATGTTGACAAATGGCATAGGCGTAATTGGTTCTGCGTAAGAAAAATCGCCCAGCTCTCCATCCTTCCCTTCCTCATCGCACCCCCTTTTTCCCCACTTCAACGCCGCTTTCCAATGTTGTACACCAGGGTACACTGTCCCGCGAAAGTCTCGTAAAATCATCCTATTGTCCCGCATTTGGGTATTTTAAATGTGGTCACCCTAGTAACACAACAGTTGTATTGTGCTCACATTCAATAACTTTGTTAATAAAACGTTAATGAATGAATGAATGTGTGTGTGTGTTTGTATCCAGTCAGATGACCTAAAGAAGCATTATAACATGGTGTGGGAAATTAAGAGTCCCCTGAGCACCAGCAGTAGAATGTTGGATATCACAGGGCCAGAGGCAAGTAGAGAACAGGGCTTGGACCTTCTCCAGTGTGAAGAACACCTGCCCTCCTCCCTCGGATGCCCCACCAGTGACAGCCACATGGAATATGGTAATAATAAGCCAATGTCATGTTTATGATGTGATTATAGATGTGTAATGTAGGCTATGCTTTATACAGGTAAATATTATGGTCAATTATTACCATACTTTGAAATTATAAAGCACCTTTTGTACATCATTAAGCAGAGTGATACAAATACATAATTCCTGATTTACTGTGAAACATCGTGCTTTTAGATCTCTGTTCATTCTAGCTATTCTGTTTACATATTTAACCCCGTAAAGGAGCTCTGAACCTAGTTATTATATTTCTGTAATTTCACCTTAGATGACCTCCCGGAGCTGGAGGAGGTGGAGGAGGACCAGACAGCCCCCGCCGTGTTTCAGGTGGGGGCGGGGGTGTCCCATCAGGAACGTGACGGACATAGTCATACGGCCGGGCCCCTGGACACACACTGGCTCACACAGCTAGCTCACATCGCCACAGGCCCCCAGAGTCCCCTGCTACAGGGTTCCACTCAGGTCGTCAGGTAGGGTTGTTACTGTAACACACACACACACACACACACACACACACACACACACACACACACACACACACACACACACACACACACCTGCTCCCGTTTTAATACTTCATAACTGTCCATTTCGAACTACCCCAGGTCAACTCCCGTCCACATCTTTGGCATCAGTAGTAACCTCCATTCCTACGCACGGCCTCCCCACACCCGGCCTCCCCTGACCTCCAGCAGCCTGCCCTCTAGAGGCCAACACAGGGAGCGCAGCAGGCGAGTCAGGGTAAGAGCTGTTATTTTTGATTTTATTTTATTTAGGCATGTCAGTTAATTAAGAACTAGGCAAGTCAGTTAAGAACAAATTCTTATTTACATTGATGGCCTACCCCAGCCAAACCCAGACGACGCTGGGCCAATTGTGCGCCGCCCTCTGGGACTACCAATCACGGCCGGATGTGATTCAGCCTGGATTCAAACCAGGGACTGTAGTGTCGCCTCTTGCACCGAGATGCAGTGCCTTAGACCGCTGCGCCATCCGGGAGCACGTTATGCTACACTAAATTCACTGGTGAATTTACACTGGACCAGTGCAGCAAACGCACTGCTTTTACCGAGAATATTAAGTCAATTATACAATTCCAAGTCGATCGTCTTTCCCCGTGAATTTGAAATAGGGAGTTGTTTGAGAATGTAAGTGACAGTTAGCTAGCTAACTAACTGATCCTGCTGTCGTGACAACCCCCTCTGGTCTCTCTCCTCTCTACAGGTCAGTAGTGAGTGTGAGTCTGCTGTGTCCTGTCACTCCTCTGTGTCTGATGACGAGGACATGGGCTGGAGCCACTCCTGGCCACCTACTGCATGGCACTGCTTCCTCAAAGGTACATATATATATATATATACATATATACAGTATATATTTATTTATTTATTCATATATACTGTATATATATGCACTTATCGGCCAGTTTATTAGCTACGTGTCTGTGGCTTGCTATTTAAAGCAGGCAGACAGATATCGAGGCATTCAGTTAGAATGAGCAAAACGAGTGCCCATATCAACTTTGAGCATGGCATGATCGTCACTGTTACTATCTCAGAATCGGCCGCCCTCATGGGCTTTTCAAGCACGACCGTGTCTAAGGTTTACAGAGAATGGTGCAACAAACACAAACCATCCAGTCAGCAGCAGCCCTGATGGCGAAAACAGCTTGTTGATGAGAGAGGTCGAAGGAGAATGGCAAGAATCGTGTACGCTAACAGGTAGACGCAAACCGACAAATCATTTGCAGTACAACAGTGGTGTGCAGAACGGCATCTCAGAATGCACAACTCGTCGATCCTTGTCACGGATGGGCTATTACAGCAGACGACCACACCGGGTTCCACTCCTATCAAATAAAAATAAGAAGTGGCTCCAGTGGGCACGTGATCATACTGGACAACTGAGGAGTGGAAACATATCGCCTGGCTCGACGAATCCCGGTTCCTGTTGCGTCAAGCTCGATTTAGCGTAAGCAGCATGAGTCCATGGACACATCCTGCCTGGTGTCAACAGTACAGGCTGGTGGTGTACTGGTGTAGGGAATGTTTTCCTGGTACACATTAGATCCCTTGATACCAATTGGGCATGGATTCTACAAGCTTTTCCGACAGCTTGTAGAATCCATGCCCGAATAATTCAGGCCGTTCTGGGGGCAAAGGGAGGGCCGACCTGGTACTAAATGTACTTAATAAACTGGGCACTGACTGTCTATGTGATCACTTCCGGGACCGAACGCCTGACCTTGTTGTGTAATGACCATTAATCCATTTTCTATAAATTTCTTCCTGTGTCCTCAGGCACTCGTCTGCGGTTCCACAAGGGTTCTAGTGTGGAGTGGCAGGATGCTGAGAAACTGATGTCAGACGAAGACTCAGACGATGAGGCAGAGGCTATAACCCGCCCCCTGAAGGTACAGTACATACTCATTTAGAGGCAAAATCACATCCCCTGAAGGTACAATAATGCCTAGCTCAGTGGACTAATGTGTTCCTGAGTAACACAGTTTAACTGAAATTCTTTAATATGGTCTCCTATCATCTCCTATCTCCCTATGAGCGCCTTGTGAGTAAAGTTCTCCATCAATAACTCTGTTGTGTCTTGTCCTCAGGGCTATGGTCGTGAGGGCCTGAGGCTGGTGTCCCACACAGAGAGCCGGGCGTTCGGCCAGTCCGTCCTCAAGCTGACCTTTGACC
This sequence comes from Salvelinus fontinalis, assembly GCF_029448725.1. NCBI lineage: Eukaryota > Metazoa > Chordata > Actinopteri > Salmoniformes > Salmonidae > Salvelinus > Salvelinus fontinalis. The sequence continues at coordinate 25,299,410 of NC_074675.1, read as the reverse complement.
CAGGTGCCTGTGGGGAGTGTCTTCTGTCCGCTGAGTGTCAGCTGGACCACCCGTTCTACGTCAGAAACAAAGGTAGGAGGCCCGGGTGTGTGTGGGTGATGTGTGTGTAACGTATGTAAAGTATAAGGTGTATGTGTGTAACGTGTGTTTTCCTAACGTGTGTGTTCTTGTGGCAGGCTGGTCGTCGTTCAACCCCAGTCTGACTGTGGTGCAGTATGGGATCCCGTGCTATGAGGTGATGGTGGGAGACGTGTGTCTGCCTCCTGGACACAGAGATGCCGTCCACACTGACGACTCCCTGGTGTTCGACACATTCAGGAGGTAAAACCCCTCCGCGTTAGTTCAATAGCGGTAGTAGTGTCCATTCTGTACTTTACAAACCATGTGTGACACGCTGGATTTGAACCGCGGCTGTTCAAGACTGTGTTAGTCCCCCTGAGCTAAAGCCTCTCAGATCTCAGTGTGTGACTCTTCTTTGTGTTCCTGTGTTTTTCACATCAGTTATGACTTCACTCCCCTGGACTCGTCGGCGGTGTACGTCCTGAGCAGCATGGCCCGGCAGCGTAGGACCTCCCAGTCCGGCGGGGGCGCCGTCAGCCCCGACCAAGACACACACCGCAACAAGCTAATTAAGAGCCAGCAGGACTCGGGAGCAGCCGGCGGGGCTTCGCCCACGAAGTGCAAGCGGCCAATGAATGCATTCATGCTATTCGCAAAGAAGTTCAGGTTGGAGTACACCCAGATGTACCCTGGGAAGGACAACAGGTGTGTGTGCGCGTGTGCGCATTTGTGTGTGCAAAAAAATCCCCAAATTCCCTGGACTAATCAATCAAGTGAATGTAACACATTATTGTGTGTGTGTGTGTGTGTGTGCTGCCCTCAGAGCGATCAGTGTGATCCTGGGAGAGAAGTGGAAGAAGATGCGAGGAGAGGAGAGAAGGATGTACACCATGGAGGCCAAGGTTCTGGCTGACGAGCAGAAGAGACTCAACCCTGACTGCTGGAAACGCAAGAGAACCAACTCAGTGAGGAGAGCACACACACACACACACACACACACACACACACACACACACACACACACACACACACACACACACACACACACACACACACACACACACACACACACACACATAGCATATGAAGCCTCTTGCATGGTGGTCATTTCAATATCAGCCCCTTGAAACTGTTCCTAACCTTTCCTCTCTCTTTATCTTGTTCTCCGTTACAGGGTTCCCAGGGGAACTAAGAGGCGCAGACACACGAGAGAGAGGGATGAGGCAGATGACAGGAGAAAAGAGAGGGAGGCGATGGAGGGGAGGACAAACCGAGAAGAGGGGTGTATGGGGGGAGGCAGTACATGCTCAAACCGGCTACCACTCCTGAGCTGAGGAAGACGCACGCACGCACGCGCGCGCGCACACACACACACACACACACACACACACACACACACACACACACACACACACACACACACACACACACACACACACTTTAGAGCCAGCTACACTTCCTGTGACGTTACTCTACTGTGATTCGGGGTATGCTTGCTTTCTAAACAAATAGAGATTTATGTAAGAAGAAAAAAAATATATAGATATATACAGTATATATAATATACTAACTGTGCTTGAATATAGGATATTTTTTTAATGTCCGACTTGCCTTAATCTTCCAAAGCGAGAATGTATTCTTTTTAACTCATTTTGATTCATTTCAGGTCATTTCATACCTTATTGCTTGAAAAACATGAGCCCATGTGGTGCTGTAGAGTTGGGAAAGGGGAGGTGAAAACTAAAAGTCTATTTTTCAACCAGAGATCAGTCTAGGGAATTAAAAAAATGCTTCCGATTATTCTTATGCCTATATTTGTATAACTCGATATATTATTGCACAAAAAAAAACTATTTTTGACTTTGTACATGCAGAGGGGAAGGGAGGGAGGGGTGGGTGGGATATGTGCTTAACCTTGATTCTTGCTGTATTCCAAATGGACACCTACCCCTTAGGCACTTAAAAACTACACTCAAAAACAATATTTTGGTATTTGTTACATTAGTCCATTGTTGATACCAACATGTTTGCATGTCAGCAGCTTTCAAGATATTACCTTTCAAGAAGCAAAGTGTCACTTGTCACATCATAGTTTTTGATTGGATGTTTCCTTTAAAGTAGATCTTATTTATTCATCTCATATCTACACTGGTGTCTAGTGGGTAGGGGTTGGTTTGGAACTGGGCATATCTTACCCGGGTCAAGTGCACTGGGTGTGTGACAAACGAATAGGCCATATAATAATGACGTGTTATATTATAATGATGTTAACATACCTATGGGACAGACATGCATACTCTCACTGCAATTATGCACAGCATACACTTTATTTTCTGTATGACGGATATGTGTTGTGTACATCAATATGTAACATACAATTCAAGTATAGCTATATGCAAGTATCATTTCTGACTCAATCTCAGTTTAACTATCAAGATTGTGAAATTGATTTGATTAGTTTATTTATTTCTCTTCATCAATAATGTACAGGTCTTCCTGAAACTTGTACCCACAATGCTCTTGTATTATAGTATAAATAAAAGCATGGATTTAAACTTTTTTTTTGTGAAAGAGTTTGATTGGGGTAAAGGAAAGTTGACTGAGACGACGACAAGAGTCTGTTGTGATAGTAAATGACGAGGTTAAGGTTTAGAGAACATCTTTAGTCATCCTGTTCAAATATACAGTGCTCTTTATAATAATCTTATGACTACTCAAAAGTCCAAACTTTATAATGTTAAAAAAGATCAAAACATAAGAAATAAGCATTATCGATATTTGAACTCAATCATCAACACAGTAATACACCCCCCCCCCCCCCCCCCCCCCCCCCGAAAAAAACTGATGAAAATAAACAGCAATAATGTTTGTAAATGGCTAGAAAGCCAACTTCATAGTAAAATATCAAATCTAGATGTATAAATACATTTGGCCTTTTGATAGTGGTCAATTATTATTATTTACATAATATGAGATAATATTATATAATTTCACCTTTCCAACTGATTATCTCTTATTCTACATGTTTAACACCAGTATTTACACAAGTCATCCCCAAGAGCGAGAAGAAACATACAGTAGATAGAATGACAGAATATAGGAAGGATATGTATCCCTTTTAAGTAATTACATACAAATGAGACGTTTCAAAGGGATAGATAGTTCAATCAAATAACTCAAAAAGTTTTAACAAACTTTAAGCAAGACAGTGGTCACCTTTAAAAAAAAAGAGTACAGAACATTTGGCATTAGTCACAAAGACATAGTATCAAAACAGTTTTAAAGTACAACATGAATTACAAAAGGCACAGAATACCAGCCCCTAGTAGCCAGTTGCAACATCTGGTCAACAAACAGTATGTCTTAGTCTGTAAATTGGATGCGTAATCTCATGTATTTTGTAGCCAGCTAAGCCTATTAATCACAATCCACTAGTGGCTAGCTCACGTTGCAAACGACTGGCGCAAAAAAAAGGCAATTATCTCTCTCTCTCTCTCTCTCTCTCTCTCTCTCTCTCTCTCTCTCTCTCTCTCTCTCTCTCTCTCTCTCTCTCTCTCTCTCTCTCTCTCTCTCTCTCTCTCTCTCTCTCTCTCTCTCTCTCTCTCTCTCTCTCTCTCTCTCTCTCTCTCTCTCTCTCTCTCTCTCTCTCTCTCTCCTCTCTCTCTCTCTCTCTCTCTCTCTCTCTCTCTCTCTCTCTCTCTCTCTCTCTCTCTCTCTCTCTCTCTCTCTCTCTCTCTCTCTCTCTCTGGATGATTGAGATAGTGAAGGACATAGAGCACAGTGTATTTTCCAGCGTGTGTGGTGCTCCTTGTAGTGTGTATGTATGTGCGTGTGTCTCTGTGTGTGAGAGGTTACATGAGGGACTCCAGGCTCTCTGCTGCAGTGGTGGCCCCCAGGAGAACTGAACCATTGGTCTCAGGGGACTGTAGGGCCCTCTGGTCTTCCTGGCTGTCCACCAGACTCAACACGGCCCTGTACATGAACTGGTACTGCTCCTAGGAGTGGAGCAGTGAAAGACAGAATCAGTAAAGGGCTCAGCTCCCCTAAATGAGATGTTAGCTCCCCTAAATGCAACAAAAGTCCCCACATGTTTTTGTGGGGGGGTCTTTGGTGAAAAAAAATTGTGAAAAAAATGGCGCTTCACCATCTGGCAGTTTGACGGAAGAATCTGGGTTCTGCGGATGCCAGGAGAATACCTGCCAGAATGCATAGTGCTAACTGTAAAGTTTGGTGGAGGAGGCATAATGTTTTTATGGTTTAGGCTTAGGCTTAGTAGAGCGTTTACCCACCTTTTTCATAAAAATGCATTGAAGGTATTGGGAGCGTTACTTTTTTCACCGCGACCGGCAATCAGAGTTTACTCACCTTTTATTTATTTTTTACAAGTACACACTGGCTACTGGTAGGCCTATTTGAAGTTCACATTATAGCCTCGTTTTGTAAGTTGACCTTGTGTGTTAGGCTGTCCATCCCGTTTTTGCCAGGACACTTTCAGCCTCATTTTAGGTGTCCTGACTTTTTAGGCTACCAAAAAGGTCAATTTGTCAGCAAGACGCATCAATGATTGTAGACCTAATGAATGGCAATCGCTGGATGTCATTAGGCATACTTTCTGGTGCTGGAAATATTTTGGAGTGGACATAGATGCACAGGTAGCCTACTTTTGAAGTTATTTGTTTGACAAAATTTGATCAGTTGAAAATATCATGACTGGTTGTGTTCATGCCACATTAAATGTAACTAATTTTACTGTTTAAATTACGTCTTTATTATTAGGCCAAAGCAAGCGCATGCACTCAATAGAGACCCCGCCGAATGTCATGTTGTCATTCGCACTCTGGCCAGGTGTGTGTGGGAGCTATTTGTGAGCAGTGTGTGAGTGAGCTAACTGTGTATGGTGTGCAGGTGTGTGTGTAAGCTAACTTTGTGAGCTATGTGAGCTGTTTGTGTAAGCTGTTTGTGTAAGGTGTGAGTGTGAGTCTGTGTGTGTGCGTGCGTGCAACCTGGACTCAGAGGTAGGCGTAACATAGTAAACTAAAATCCGTCAGACCCAAATGAGTGTGATATGTTCTGTTTGGTATGGTATTTATTCATTTGTGGATGTCCATAATCCATTTCTTATTATATGTTATGAATTATAATTTGTATGATATGTTACGAATTGCATTTCGTACAATATGTTACGAATTTGTGTTTACGTATGATATGTTAGAAATTCCAATTTGTTGTGGCTCATGTTAGCGAATTACAATTCATTTGATATGTTACGAATTACAATTCGTATGATATGTTACGAATTGCAATTAGTTGTGGCTCTCGTTAGCTCGGTGGCTAATGCCAACATTAGCTAGGTTGCTAACATTAGGTGGCTAGGGGTAAATGGTTAGGTTTAGGAGTTAGGTTAAAGTGTTAAGTTTAGGGTTTGGGTAAGGGTAAGGGTTAGCTAACATGCTAAGTAGTTGCAAAGTAGCTAAAAAGTAGAAAGTAGTTGCAAAGTTGCTAAAGTTGTCTGTGATGAGATCTGAAAACGCAACCTTTGGATTGATAGATGTTCACGTTAAACGACCACCCATCCACCCCGACCAACACCTGTCCTTCTGTTTTTGCCTAAGTAACCTTCTGTCTTATGTAACCATACCAAACGTAACAATCATACTAATTTGAATGTCCCGAATTTTCGTTTACTATGTTACGTCTAGTCTATATAATCAGCCTGGTGTGAGTGTGTATGTGTCTATGTTTGAGCTGTGCTATGTTCCCTGGGTTTCTGTGTAGTGTGTGTGCTGTTCCAGGACATACCATGTCGTTGAAGACACCAGGCCTCATGAGGTTGGTCATGCGTGCCACCTGGTACACATCCACAGAGCCCTGCTGCTCCAGCTGCTGTGCCAGGGTGTTGAGGGCACAGAACAGCCCCGCCATCGAGCCACCCAGCCTAACACAGACACAGACAGGGGAAAGTATGCTATGTACCAACTACAGAAACAACACCCACGTCTTTGTCTCAAACACAGAATGAACCAACTACTCCTGGAACAGAAAGCACTTTATATGGTGAATTGGTGAAATCAGTTCCCATCAGTGAGTTAACACACTCTTCAAATAAGATTGCTCGCACCCTACCAGCTCTCATCTGACCTCCCAACCCCAGAGAACACAGAGGGAACAGAGAAGACTTGAGGAACAGAGGAGAGCAGTAACTCACCGGTCATGTACGACTATGGTTCCTTCTCTCTGTCTGCTGTCCTCTGTGATAATGTTGAGCAGCTGGAAGGTGCCGCTGACAGGGCTGTCTGGGTTGGGCCAGCAGGGGGACATGTACTGACGCACCTCCAGGACATAGTTATCCTGGGGAAAGAGAGAGTGAGGAGTGTGGGTGTGGGAATATGTAGTTCTCGTTTGTGTGTGGTCCTCATTTGTGTGTGTGTGTGTCTAGTTTGATCTGTGTGTGTGGTTTGATCTCTCCCAGCTAGCACATTTGGTTCCTTGGAAGTTGTGGGAACGTATGTTTTTGGTTTCACATTGGTTGTGGGAACAAAGCCAATATGCTTTCTGACCGATAAAACCGTTTTTTAAACGTTCTGAGAACAGAAGTGAAAATGTTGCCTGTTCTGGGAATGTTTATTTTTAGTTTGTAGCCAGGGAGGCTCTGAGAGCGTTTTACTCTGGTTCCTTGAACGTTTCCCCAAAAGGTTGTATTAACCCTCTGAGAAATTTTGAGTTTTTTTAATAACTTCCTTAAAAATGTTCACTGAATGTTTCAATAAGACTTTTAATAACACTGCTAGATTATTTTGGGTTCAAAACATGTTTGAACTCCAAGCACAGATAGGACACATGGAAATTAATTTCCTTAGTAGCCCTTTCCTGCAGTCAAATGACCAAATCACCTTCTAGTTGCCTAATGGGTGGAATGTTATTAATACTTTTCATAATTTCATAATCAATAAACATTATTTAAAAAAACAGATGAAAATTCGGTTTCTATGTGAAACGGTTGTGTTATATTTCAGTCTTCTGTGATGTATATAAAGTGGACATTGGGATGCAAACTCAAAATGTTCTACATTTCAACTCTATATCTGACATACAGGTGTCTTCTTTTTTTTAAGCCCATAACCACGTGTGTGAGGTGTATACTTTTGTTTCAGAGTAGATTTGCTTAAGACTACCAATAAGCACTCTGTGAAACAAGAACTCACTAAGATCAGATGTGGACAACTAGTGGGCGCGGCCAACACACTTAACAAGATAGAGGATAGAGAGAGTTCTGTTGATGCTGAGAAAGGAATGTTTACGTTTTCAAATAACTTTCTTAGAACGTTCTCTAAACATTACAAACACTTTCTTGTGTTTTTATGGAACGTTTTCTTAACGTTCATGGAACAATTTGAGAACATGACTTTAAATAGAACCACAAGGAAACCTGTAGGAAACGTTATGCTGAAGTACTGAAATTCTCACAGAAAAACTTGTTTCTCAACGTTCTCTCAACTATCTGAGAACATTCCCAATGCCAAACTAGTTGGAGAACATAACCAACATTGAAATTAAATGTAACCACGTTTGAACTTTTAGGAAATGTTCTGTTAAAGTAATGAAATACCAAGAAAATAATGTTTTTTTTGTCAAGTTCCTTAAATGTGCCGAGAATGTTTCAAAGGCAAGCAACTATCCTGCACTATTCCCAGAAGGTTGTGGAAAGGTTGAATGAAAACAACCATAGGACAGCCATGCTCTCACCAAGCTCCCACCAAGAACGTTATGTTGCTAGCTGGGCTAGCTTGGCTGTGTGTGGTTGGATCTGTGTGTGTATGCGTGCGTGAGCGTACACGTGTGAGTGTGTGTGGTTGGATCTCACCTGTGTGGCCTCCAGTAAGAAGTCGTGGACCACCAGTCTCTCCTCGTTGGCCAGACAGATGTGGTCCTCTCCAGAGAACGACACTATGAAACCCTCACAGCTGATTGGCTGATCCTTACTGGGCCAATACACACAAGACTCCTCCCCCTCGCGCTGATAAGACACAATGGAGACAGCGTTATAGGTGTGAAACTGTTGACCTGTGTGTGTGTGTGTGTGTGTGTGTGTGTGTGTGTGTATGTGTGTGTGTGTGTGTGTGTGTGTGTGTGTGTGTGTGTGTGTGTGTGTGTGTGTGTGTGTGTGTGTGTGTGAAGTGCTACCTGCTCACCTGTGCTGTGTGTGTGTCAGGCAGGGAGATGATGAGCTGTGAGTTGTGGTCCCAGACCATTCTCCAGAAGTCAGAGACAGTGGAGGGGAGAGGAGACTGGGTCAGGATAAACTCCCTGCTCTTGTGGTAACCCTGGAACACAGCACAGACACAGTCAAAATAAACAACATGAATCTGGAACACACATATGACTTTGCTTCTACATGATTTATGAGTGTACAAAACATTGGGAACAACTTTTGCACCCCTTTTGCCCTCAGAACAGCCTCAATTCGTCGGGGCATGGTGTCGAAAGCGATCCACAGGGACAGTTGTGTCAAGTTGGCTGGATGTACAATACTTTGGGTGGTGGACCATTCTTGATACACATGGGAAACTGTTGAGCGTGATAAACCCAGTAGCATTGCAGTTCTTGATGTAACGGATGTGAAATGGCTAGCTAGTTAGCGGGTCCGCGCTAGTAGCGTTTCAATCAGTTACGTCACTTGCTCTGAAACCTGTTAGTAGTGTTGCCCCTTGCTCTGCAAGGGCCGTGGCTTTTGTGGAGCGATGGGTAACAACGCTTCGTGGGTGACTGTTGTTGATGTGTGCAGAGGGTCCCTGGTTCGCGCCCGTGTCGGGGCGAGGGGACGGTTTAAAGTTATACTGTTACATTGACACACTCAAACCAGTGTCCCTGGCACATACTACCATACCTTCTTCAAAGGCACTTACATATTTTGTCTTGTCCATTCACCCTCTGAATGACACACAATCCATGTCTCAATTGTCTCAAGGCTTAAAATCCTTTCTTAACCTGTCTCCCCCCCCTTCCTCTACACTGACTGAAGTGGATTTAATAGGTGACATCAATAAGGGATCATTGCTTTCACCTGGATTCACCATGTCAGTCTATGTCACGGAAAGAGCAGGTGTTCCTAATGTTTTGTACAGTCAGTGTATGTAGTGTTTATGAAGACCTTATGAATGCTCTATAAAGCATTTATAAGGGGTCCTTATCAAGTGGACAACCTTGTTCTTACCATGATATAGGACGCGTTGATGTAGTCTGAAGATTCTCCTTCCACTGGACATGACAGACATACTCTGGATCTCTCCACTGCAGCATAACACAGAGAAACACACAACCCAATCTATTCTTTTCAAGTGGTCCTAAAGTATGGCTTGCATTTATTCATTGAAAGATTTCTGGTTTGCCCAGATAAACTATTCCATTTTTTTTTTATTACTCCGAATCGAAATGTTCTTTGGCCTATTTCTCTTCTCCGCTGGGGTAAGACATAGATGGAGGAGACCCTCTTCCTGGTATTGACTGAATGGCTGTCTCTAACCCACCATATCATGTTGTGCGTGTTTGGCTACTTCAACTCACCCGGCATGAGAGAGGAGGTCCTGTTTTTGTCAGCGTTTCCTTCCCTCAGGGCAGCGGCGTAGTCAGCTTGTCTGGCTCTGCACTGACTCACCAGCTATGCCACGACAGTAGTAAACATTACCACAACGCTACCAGATGAACCACACAACCAACACAATACCACCACGCCCGCTACACTTGATTCACCAATCAAGTCATGCCAGATCATTGACTACTTCAAGGAAAGGAGGACGGTTGTGTTGACGTATCCTCAATGTGTTTGAGCAGGTCCCAAGTCAGGGCCCTGAAAGTAGCACACTAGGGTGTAGGGTTTCCACTTGGGACAAACCCACATCTGTGTGTGTGTGCGTGTGTGTGTGTTCTGACCTTGAACTGTCTCTCCATGCGTGTCCTGCCGGAGGGCCCAGTGGTCAGCAGGTCCGAGACGTAGGAGTGGACCAGGCCAGAGGTCACCAGAGTGTCCCTGCTGACGATGGACTCCACCAGGGCATCATGGATAAACACATACTGCTCCTGTGGACCAGAGAGACATAACACAGAGAGAGACTTCACACTCACATCACCTACAGCAGCGCTGGGCCCGGTTGCATTTCAATCTCTAGCCCCTTCTCCTAGCTTCTATATGTTCAGAGTTTGCCCTTCTCCTTGTTCCTAATTGTTCAGAGTTTGCCTTTCTCCTAGCTCCTAATTGTTCAGAGTTTGCCTTTCTCCTTGCTCCTAATTGTTCAGAGTTTGCCTTTCTCCTTGCTCTTAATTGTTCAGAGTTTGCCTTTCTCCTAGCTCCTAATTGTTCAGAGTTTGCCTTTCTCCTAGCTCCCAATTGTTCAGAGTTTGCCTTTCTCTTTGCTCCTAATTGTTCAGAGTTTGCCTATTGAACAGAGCCTTGTTGCTTCCACCTTTCCAATACTTTCAGGTCTGTGTATATCAAAGCATGGCATAAAGGCGTCTGGTAGCCTGGTGGTTAAGAGCGTTGGGCCAGTAACCAAAAGGTTGCTGGTTTGAATCCCCAAGCTGACTAGGTGAAACATCTATCGATGTGCCCTTGAGCAAGGCAATTAACCCCAATTCAGTGTTTCCCAAACTCGTTCCTGGGGACCTCAAGGGCTGCACGTTTACTTTTTTGCCCTAGCACTAAACAGCTGATTAAAATAATCAAAACCCGATAATGAGTTTATTATTTGAATCGGCTGTGTAGTGCTAGGGCAAAAACCAAAACGTGCACCCCTTGGTTCACCCCAGGACAAGTTTGAGAAACGCTGCTCCTGTAAGTGTGTGCATTACCTCCGTCTGTACCAGGTAGTTCCTCTGTGTTCTGACGTGTTTGAGGAAGCCCAGTATGTTAACTGTTCCCTGGTCCTGGATCTGTTGCAACATGCTGTCCAGCACGATGTAGGTCCCTGTCCTCCCCACACCAGCACTACACACACACAAAGGACATACTGATGACGGAGAGTCCCACATCAACACGACGCTTCCCTTTTCAGAAATGAATACTTGGATATCCAACCTCCAGCACCAAGCCATTGGATCTGCATAGTGTTATTCAACCCTTTCTCAAGAAATATTTTTGCCAAGTCTTTCCTGCTGGTTGTTATTAACCCCCCCTCCCACACACCCAGCCCACCTGCAGTGTACGAGGACGGGGCCCATGTCCTGAGTCCTGGCCTGGGACGAGGCCCGCACGAAGGAGAGGACAGGCAGGGTGTATTCAGGCACGCCCATGTCAGGCCACTGGGTGTAGTGGTACTGGACCACCGTCCTCTCAGCACAGCGTCCCCTCTGGGAAGCCTGTAGGTACAACACACAGCAGGCAGGGTCAAACAGACTAGAGGCTCTGTGCACTGCAGTGCATCTTCTTCAAGGTGTGTGTGTGTGTGTGTGTGTGTGTGTGTGTGTGTGTGTGTGTGTGTGTGTGTGTGTGTGTGTGTGTGTGTGTGTGTGTGTGTGTGTGTGTGTGCGTGTGTGCGTGTGTGTGTCCAGGAAGGTACCTTTTGTGAGGTGTCTCTGAGGGTAAAGGTCCTCAGGGTATAGTAGGCCAGGGTCTTGGTTTCTTTTAGGGTCACCAGGAAATGACCGTACTCCTCCTGGTTCTCCATTGGCCAGTACTGGTCACACTTCCTCTGACATCACAGAGGGAGAGAGCCTCAGTCACACAAGGGTCAAAACCGTCATATAAAAGTAACATAAACATTTCACAAAATGTTCCATTTTTCTTTCTTCTTGAACCAATGTTTTCTGTTTAAACTGTGTTAAACTTTAACACAGTGCCCCAGCCTGCAGTCTGTCTGTGTGACTAACTAACCCGCCCCTTCTCCAACAGGTTGGTGATCATGACGATGACTCCAACATTCTCCTGCCACACCATCCTCCAGAAGTCCTCTGTTCCAGACTTCAGGGGCCCCTGGGCTGCGATGTAGGCCCTTGTACGCTCAAAACCCTGACAGGAACACACACACACACACAGATCAATCAATCAACCAATCATCCAGTCAATCTTTCATACTACCCCTCAGTCCGTATTTCTATACTAATCCCATTTACATAGTGTACGTACATGTTTAGTATTCGATATAGATATGAATGATATTAATGATTAGGAGAGGAGCTACTTACATCAACAAAGTTTGCATTGATGTAGTCTCCACCTTTTCCCTCTTCCAGTAGTTTGACTCTGCTGTGGTCATCTAGACCAACAAAGAGGGTTAATGAATAGTGCGTGTGTGTGTGTATGTGTGTGTATGTGTGTGTGTGTGAGTGACGTACAGGCCATGATGTTGATGTATCGGTTCTTGTTCTTGTTGTCTGGGTGGTTGGAGCTGTCAGTGGTGATGCCCATCTCCACCGTGCATGACTGCACCTCCTGTAAGAGAAACACACACCGGCACTCAGTCACACAACCCCGCCCAATGACCAATACACACATCCGCATGTACACACATCCGTACGTACACACACACACACACACACACACACACACACACACACACACACACACACACACACACACACACACACACACACACACACACACACACACACGCACACGCGCGCACACACACGCACACACGCGCACACACACACACACACACAACCCGGCCAGAGTCCAATTATCAAACAGAAGGTAGCATGCAAGAAGAACACAACAAACAAGAAAGCACTAAAATACATGACAGCAGACAGTACAGCTACTCAGAGATGTGATCCATGCAGCAAAGAAAGCACTATCCGTCAATTCCAATGATAGGATAAAGAGAAACGGTCTTCCTGATTCTGAGGCCAAACATCAAAGATTCAGGAAGTCCTGATGAATCAGGATAAGATGAGATCACATCTTTGATACCGTGCGCATATCTAATCTAACACAAAGGGAGTCTTACCTCATAACACTCTGTCACAATCTAATGGGGGGGGGAGGAAGGAGGGGCGGGGGGTGAGAATGGGAGGTGGAAGGGCGGTGGGGAGGAGGGGGTGAGAATGCAGAAGGCACAGCGATGAGGGGTCGGGGCGACACACAGTGACCAGTCAGTGCAGATACACAGACATGAGGAACAGCTCTGTGTGTGTGTGTGTGTGTGTGTGTGTGTGTGTGTGTGTGTGTGTGTGTGTGTGTGTGTGTGTGTGTGTGTGTGTGTGTGTGTGTGTGTGTGTGTGTGTGTGTGTGTGTGTGTGTGTGTGTGTGTGTGTGTATGCGTCTGGAGGTAGTGGCCATGCCTATTGACAGAGTCGCCTACTGATCCACACAGTTTTGCAAACTGTACGCCATGTCGACACCTAACATTCTATTGGAACATTGTCTTGGAATGAATGGGTGGTGTGAACATGGCACTAAAATGTCTACAAGGTTTGCCCAACTCTGTGTATCTATAGCCATGTACAGGGTTTGTTAGAGTAAGGTTACCTACAGAGACAGTGTAATGTGGTCCCTCACCCAAACACACAGTACACCCTCAACATGCTAACCCACAACCACAACAGTTACACTGAGATAGATAGGGACATCTAATACACATAGTAACATCTACAGACAATAACTACAATGGTACTCTAACCATTCTCATTGGCCCTTAAACAAACGTTTCTGTTTCAGACAGTGCCACCTTTCAGACAGGATGCCTCACTTACCAGTAGTGTTGAGTTCAGTTATAGTCTGAACTAACATAGACTTTTATTGATTAGAAAGGAATAATGACAGCTTTAGTAAGCAGTGAGGGTCAAATCCCAACCATGACTACAACACTATGTCTAGGTGATGTTAATACTGCTGGGGAGCGTTAAGAGTGTAACACATACAGTAGAATCAGGCTGATGTCTCCCTCACCTCAAACTCCTTGGAGAAGGTGTTGGTCTGGTGGAGCTCTGCCACGTGCTTCACAAACTGCTTCACTGACAGCGCCTCGTGCTCTTCTGGAAACACAGGCAGGAATGGATGAATGGACGAAGGTGTGTGTGTGGTGTGTGTGTGTGTGTGCGAGTGTGAGTGCGTGCGTTACCTGTGGCAAGCAGCAGAGGTGAAGACAGAGCAGAGATGACTTTGGGTGAGGCGGTGTCTTCAGTGTAGAAGTCAACCGTCTGGAAGCAGTTTCTGTTGAACAAACGTTGCAAATAGAAATATAATTAATAGAGCTGACACGACTCCCAATTCTACAGAGCAGACAATCATACCTGCTCTACACAATACATTTCTATCTGAACATACACTGTAAAAAAATGGCCTGTAATTGGCCAGTAAGTTATATTAGTGAAAACTAGGTGTTTCATATCACTTGCACTTCTAGAGGCCCAATCAAAGGCTTCCAAACTGTCCGTGATTTAAGGGCAAAACAGATCGAATGGACATGGGTAAATATTCAGCCATTAAAATACCCACTTCTACTCTGATCTGTTCCCTATATCTACATCGAACACAAATTTAAACACAACATGCAAAGTGTTGGTCCCATGTTTCATGAGCTGAAATAAAAGATCACAGACATTTTTCATTTGCACAAAAAATTTATTTCTCTCAAATTGTCACGTTCCTGACCTGTTTTCTGTTGTGTTGTATGTGTGTGATGGTCAGGGCGTGAGTTTTGGGTGGACAGTCTATGTTTTCCGTTCCTATGTTGGTTTTGGGTTGCCTGGTATGGCTCTTAATTAGAGGCAGGTGTTTTGCGTTTTCCTCTAATTGAGAGTCATATTAAGGTAGGTTGTTCTCACTGTTTGTTTGTGGGTGATTGTCGCTGTGTCTGTGTTCATTGCACCACAAGGTACTGTCTCGTCTCGTCTCGTTCGTTCGTTCGTTCGTTCGTTCGTTCGTTCGTTCGTTCCTGTTCATGTGTTCTTCGTTTTCATGTAAGTTCGTAGTTTAGGTCTGTCTAGTTCGTTTTGTTATTTTGTAAATTAGTCAAGTGTATTTCGTGTCTGTCTTCATCTTGCAATAAATCATTATGTATTCATCACCCGCTGCGCCTTGGTCTACTAACTATCCGAAAGACGACCGTTAAACAAATGTTGTGCACAAATTTGTTTACACCCCTGTTAGTTTGCATTTCTCCTTTGCCAAGATAATCCATCCACCTGACAGGTGTGGCATATCAAGAAGCTGATTAAACAGCATGATCATTACACAGGTGCATCTTGTGCTGGGGATAATATGTCACCAATTGAGCATGTTTGGGATGCTCTGGATCGACATGTACGACAGCGTGTTCCAGTTTCCGCCAATATCCAGTAACTTTGCACAGCCAATGGAGAAGGAGTCGGACAACATTCCACAGGCCACAATAAACAGCCTGATCAACTCAATGAGCTGCTCACACAATATTTCACCACAATGCACCATAATTAATACCGTAAAATACTGTGCATTTGATAGGTTTTGAAATTATAGAAAAGTCTTACAGTGTGCTGGAAAAACAAATGTACTGTATTTTACTGTGGAATGTATGGTAATCTACTGTATTCAGTTTATACAGTAAGTTACAGATGAAATGACAAAATGGCTAACAGTACAGTGTGCTAATCGTACCTCCAGTAGATGAGGATGCCGACCAGGACCAGTAGACAGATAATGGTGAGGGTGGATACCACAGCCAGAGGGACCACTGTCCTCCTCTCCCTCTCAGCAACACTTCCCACCATTTCTACCCTTGATTCATGGCTGCTGTTATTGATCTCTGGGGGGGAGAAAGAATCGGTTATTATTTACAGACTCGTATGCACACGCACACACCCTGGATTTGAAAAAACATCCTTTATTCATTTAAAATTTGTAGGAAATCTGTTACCACCTCATTGAGTACAAATGCCATAATCATATTTCCTCTGCTACACAAGGAAATCTCATATCGCTCTCGGAATAACATCACCTAACCCGCCACCATGATTGGAGAGTCCTGAGTGTACGTTACCTTTCCTCAGCTCCTCCACAGCCCTGCTGTCAGAGAGAAAAGGGACACGTAGATCTATACAAGGGATATGCAGCTCTATACCAGAGTTACCAGGCTCCACTTGGACCCCTCCACCTCCATCTCCAGACCCACTAGCCTCCCCCAGCACCACAGACCCCTGGAGATTGGCCCCGGCTCTGTCCACCTCGGACACACCACTACCAGTCTCACTCTCAAAGTAGAAGCTAGAGGACAGACCCCCTAAGTCACCGCTGCTCTCTTCCAGCGTCTCTCCCTCTGTTGGGTCCATGGCAGAGGCCGGTGTGAGTGAACGTAGGTCTGTCCCAAGGGAAAGTGTCGCCTCTCTCAGCCAGTCCTGACCTAGGTTGACCCCGTCCCCGTAGAGGCCAGAGCCTGAGCCACTGATGTCTGTCCGTCCAACCTGAGAGGTCACCCCGTGTCTGTCCGACCTGGGATCCTCTTCAGAGGGGTAGACAGAGGGGGAGAGGGTGGTGTCTTTTTCGGAGGGGGTGACAGACGGGTAGAGGGTTGCTGTCTCTTCTGAATGGCTGAGAGAACGGTGCAAGGGGGTGTAGCCCCCTTGGGAGGGTGTGAGAGAATCCTCTTCAGAGTGGGCGACAGAGGGGTACGGGGCTGGAAAGTTGAGAGGGTCTGTAGGCTGCTGAACCCAAGTCCCCCTCTGAAAGCTGGTATTGTCTGGAACAGAGTGTGAAAAATAAGCACCACACCGAATACTTCACAACACTACATCAGACCACCAGAGAGGAGCATAACATCCACAGAGTCTGAGCGGTTAAACAGAGCAGCCACCAGACAGCAGACTGGAGTCAGGGAGGAGCAGCCAGCTCACACACAGCAAGGCAGGTAAAGAGTCCCAGAAGGAGACATAAGATGTGACTCCTTATGATTCAAGGGAAGGAAGAGAGACTGGCAGAGGAATACCACCACCGCTGGGTACTGGTAGAAGACATGGATCTCTGAAGTACCAGCGTGTCCCAGTATGAACCGCTGGGCAGCCAAAGGATGAGAGAAAAGTCGAAAAGGGTAGATCACTGTAGACAGACACAAAGAGCTGGACTGTTACGGCACATCACCAGCGTAACCAACACCGGCCAGTAGAGCGCCACCACCATTATCACCATCGTAGGTCTAAGCGGCAATATCACCCTTATCGACAGCGCAGCAGGCAGAGAGAGGCAGATGGACAAAGCAGAGAGGTACAGGTCACACAACCATCACACAACCATCATACAAATGCCACACAACCAAAACACAACCTTCATACAACCATCATATGGGCATCATAAAGCCATCATACAACCATCAAACAACCCTCAAACAACCATCATACAACCATCATTCTACCCTCAAACAACCACCATACAACCAAACAATGTAAGAGTGCACTATACAGTACCACGTTTTGGCAACAGGAGGAGAGGCAAAGGCATAAAGGTCACGTGTCATGTATTTTATATGTACACACACAGACATTTACTGCACACATGCAGGGCTGCAGGGTACACAGGTGTTTCTTACCGGTGAATATGGGCTGGGTGGTGTGCTGTAAGACCTTGACGAGGCCTGAGGTAGTGGAGGAGCCGTAGGCCGTGGAGAGGGAGTTGCTGGGA